>NW_015379271.1:14758-19802 GCF_001522545.3 Parus major | reverse complement strand
CCGCGCTGTGCCAGGAGGCCTCCGCGGCCCGCGGCGCGTCCCGGCCGGCAGCAGGGCCACAACCGGGCCCGGGCGCGTCACGTCGGGGTCGCGGCCGCTCCCCACCCCGGAAGGACAAGTGGGCTCTGGGAAGATGGCGGCGGTGGCGGGAGCCGCGGGGGCAGCTCCTGTGTGTGTGCTAGTGCTGGGCATGGCCGGCTCCGGAAAAACTACCTTCGTGCAGGTGAGAGAGGCTGCGGGACTCGCGAGGGGCTGCGGGGAGTCGCCGGCTGCCCCCGGGGCTACCCCCCTGCCCAGCGGGGCCTGATGTCCCCCCGGTGTCTCCGCAGCGCCTGGCCGCCCATTTGCACGGGCAGCGCTGCCCTCCGTACGTGATCAACCTGGACCCTGCCGTGCACAACCTGCCTTTCCCCGCCAACATCGGTGAGTGCTGCGCGCTGCGGGACGGGCCCGGGCCCGAGGAGCGGCCTGGAGTCCGCCAGGGAACAGCAGGGACGTGGGGCCTTTAACGGAGAGAACCGGTTCGCGGACAGTGCTCTTCTTGTGTTCCGCGGAAGCGAATACGTGAGGCCATCCAAGCTGGGCTGCTTGCATTCCCTTAAGAGAGTCCAAGTTCTAATAAAAGAAAGACTTGGAGTCTTTTTTTTTCCTTTTTTTTTTTTTTTTTTTTTTTTTTAATTGTAGCTCTTTTCTCCGAACAGTCGTTACTGTGGGTACTTTTAGAACCAAAGCCATTCTTCCAATGCATTTGTGCATTTTTAATATCATCTGGTGTGATTGGAGCTGTTTGGGTTCTGGAGGCTTTTTTTTTTATCAGTGATGAAAGGATTAGCAGATTTGCTCTGGTTCCCTACATACACATATGCTATCAACAAAGAGCTTTAAAGCACTTCAAAAGACACGAATTTTAGAGAAAACATTTTAGCAATAGAACAGATCTTATGTTTAGCTGTTCCAAAGAGCATACCAGTCCCTAGTTTTGTGACAATCTTGTCTCTTACGCTCTGTGAAGTATGGCAGCCAGCCTCTCCAAAGGATAAGAATGACAGTGCAGGTACACAAGTTCTGCTGCTGCAGCCAGAGGAATGACTGGGGTATCTGTTCCACTGCTGGATCTCTAGCAATACAGACAGATGGGTAGGTATGCTTTGTTAGCTGATGTTGACCAGATGGGGGTTGAAAAACTGCTTGTGTGTCTTTCCACCCTAGATATCAGGGACACCGTGAAGTACAAAGAAGTTATGAAACAGTATCCTTTTTTTGTCTGAATAATGATATTTAAAATTCAAGCTTTTGAAAATAGTCTGTCGCATGCACACTGTGGTGAAGGGACAGGAGGTGGGGGGGAATCACAGTAATCCAGAGTGTTGAATGAAGATCAAGGAGTTTTGACTGTGTATTTCTTGCATGTAATATTAGGAATGTGTGTTTGACAAGATTTGTTACTTCTTAGGTAATTTTCTCCTGTGCTAAAAATGATTCTGCCTAACAGCAAGTTTTTACAAGCGATAGGGACTCTGCCTATGTAGATTTTTAATTTTTTTCAGTTGTTCTTTTAGAAAACTTGTATCTTCTATTAGTGGTTTGGTTTTTTGTTTGTTTGGTCTTTTGTGGAAGCCAGCAGCCTTTTCCCCATGTTTTAATTAGTCTAATTGTATTTGTCATAAACAAATCTGTAAATTCCTACTTGCCTGTAGTAGTAGATGGAGAAAACTATTTCTCCATTTGACCATAATCAAAGTACTGTTGTCTCTGAATCTCAAAGACTTTGGAGTGTTTGCTCTTGCTCACAGTGTTGGTGAGTGTAGTGCAGTACCATTTTACACTGAAGTGCCTGCACTTCCAGAGGGATGTGGAGGTCTTTGGTCTCTTATGTAATAGCTTGTGCAGAAGGAGGTGATACACAGTCTTTGGTTTTGACTTGCAAGTATGACTCTTAAATTTAATATTTTAGACAAGAATAAAGGTGGTGTGGGATAGGATTCTTGACTTTGGATGTTGTTTGATAAGGGGTTTACCAGCAAAACATCCTAAATATAAGTTTCAAATTAATATGTAAGTGCATTATTTGCTTCAGTGCATCTGTTAGCCATTGCTGGAGTTTCTGTGTCTTGTTAATAAGGGCTTAAGAAGGATGTTTAGCTTCATGTTTGGATAATGAGAGTAGTGATAGAGAAGACAGTATGTTATGAGTCAATGCTGATTCCTGTGCAGTTAAAGCAAAAATGGCAAGGAGAAGCCACGTAGCCTCTCTTCCTGCTGTCAATTGCACGTGTTTGGGTAAGAGAGTATTTGTTACTCTGCTGAATGACTTAGAAGATGTAATTGTGTATTTGGGCTATTGTCTCTTAATTTCAAGGTATCCAGCATGCATATGTTGTCAGAGTTGACAAACACAACTTCTGGGGTCTGCATAACCGTCTGTTTTCCTAAATGAAGCATCAGATATGGGCTGGGCCCCAACGGCGGAATAGTGACCTCTCTCAATCTCTTTGCTACGAGATTTGACCAGGTACAAGATTGTTTCTATGTGGAGTTCCTATGATGTGCTGGAGCCAGGGGTTGGGAGTTTGTGTATGTTGAATCTCAGAGGACACTGTGTTTGGTTAGCCTTCTGATATTTCTGGGGAATTATTCTCCATACAGAACCAAGCGTTCATATGAGAGATCTCAGGTTTTCAGCTTTTTTAAAAGTGTGATTAAGAAGTCACATGAAACTGAAGAACATTCTTCAGTCTTTGTATAGGACTGTTGTTGCACCATGTTTCCTATAAAATCTTTCATGTGAATGCTCTGGTTTTGAAGTATGAAAACTCACTTCTGGAAACCTGTTAAATTTTCCTGGGGTTATTTGATCAGTGACAGCCGTCCTAAATCATAGCACTAAATCAGCTCTGGCTGGGGTCTGATGTTGGATTTTGAGACAGTGTCTTGGTGAAAAGGCAGGGAACTCCTGCCTTTAGTCAGGTACTAATTTCTTCAGTCAAGTACTAGAACACACAGAAAATCAAGGTTGTCTTTGACCTATGCAGGGTCTGAGCATTTTTCACCCCTTGTTAGTAGGGCATTTTCACACTCTGAAAAGCATAGAGACTTTAACCTTTTGATATTCACCCGCAGCTGTGCAAATTAATGTAGTTTCTGCTATGAAATGAAGATTAAAGTTTTCTGTTGTGAGCCTAAATACAAAATATACTTCTGCCTTTTCAATCAGGTGATGAAGTTTATTGAAAAAAGACAGAATGCATCCAAGTAAGTACATTCTACTGAGTTGTGCTTTTCTGGGATCATTGTGGGAAAATCACAAAATTCTAAAAAGCTTCTCTGAATGTTTTCTAGTTGTTTTTTTCAGCCTTGGTGGAAATTTTATGTGGAAAAGGGCATAGAATGGATGAACAAGATTTTCTTTGGATACATAAAAAAAAAAAAAAAGAGCCCACTTATTATCCTGCTTTCCTTGTCTTACATTTTCTCCCACACACTATTCAAATAGGCAGCAATTAATTCTTTTTCTGAATATTTTGCACTACTGTCTGTCAAATTGATGCCTTCATCTCATAAGAGTACATGTTTCTTAGTTACAGAGTTCACACAGGAGATTTTCAGGCATGCCCATAAATCTCATTAGTGTTTGGGAGAAGCTTTTCTCATCTGTTATAGAATAATCATGTCATTTGCCATTGTATGCTGGTAATAATCTAGTCAGAACAGGACCTTGTGCTTAACTAATTTTACCTTATTGTTGTTTGGGGGTAACTTCTTACCAGGTATGTTATTATTGACACACCAGGGCAAATTGAGGTATTTACTTGGTCAGCATCGGGAACCATCATAACTGAGGCCTTGGTAAGTGCTTTTGACATGACTGGACAGTGAAGTTGTGGGAATGACTTGGCTGTTGAGCAGTGAGCTTCTAATTAAATTCTCTTTTATTTTGTATTCCCAGGCTTCCTCTTTTCCTTCAGTTGTTGTCTATGTGATGGACACCTCTCGCAGTACTAACCCTATCACTTTTATGTCCAACATGCTGTATGCCTGCAGGTAAGAAAAGCTGTAAATGCAGCCTATCTGCTTCAACTACTGTGTCTGTTTAATCGTTATTTTTAATCATGGAACGGTTTGGGTTTAAAGGGACCTTTAGAGGCCATCTAGTCCATTCTCTCTTCCATGGGCAGGGACACCTTCCACTAGACCAGGTTGGTCCAAGCCTCATCCAGCCTGTCCTTGAACACTTCCATGGATGGGGCAATGTCTCTTTTAGCTTAAAACCATTATCCCTTGTCTTATCACCACGAGCCTTGGCAAAACGTCACTCTCCATTTTTCTTATAAACCTCTCTGTATACTGAAAAGCTGCAATAAAGCTTCCCTGAAGCCTTCTCCAGGCTGAACAATCCCAACTCTCTGGCCCATCTCCATAGGAGAGTCCTTCCAGTCTTCTAATGGTTTACATGGCCTCTTGTGGGCTCACTTTACGGGTCCACGTCTTCCTTGTACCATGGTTTCCAGAGCTGGGTACGGGGCTCCAGGTGGGATGAGAACAGAGTAAAAAGGGAGAATCACCCTCCTCACCCTGCTGCCCATTCTGCTGTTGATGCAGCCCAGGGTATGGTTGGTTTTGCACTTGGGTGTCTCATATCCACTTAATCTACTGGGTTGGTTATTCTCTTAGTGATTCTCTCTTTGAAAAAGCAGAGTAATTTAGGTGCCAGTGGACATTTGGAGGTCATTGGCTCAGAACTCCCACTGGAAGCATTAATAATCCATGAGACCGTGGTGTCATGAATGCTGATTACAAATAGATTTAACATTGCCTATTGCTTATAAACCCATTTATCTGAGATGTATCAAGATAGCCTAGTTTAAGTTCCTTCTTGTAAACACATACTTTCTTATTCTATTTTTTAATGTTATTGGTACTTTAAGAGAGTCTTCAAGATTTGTTTTGAGTTCAGCATAGCAAGGAGTTCTTGATTTATTGCATTCTTTCTCATACATGAATTTATCTGTTTTCTTTCATGTTAAATCAGGGACTAAATGCCTAT
>NW_015379271.1:1316-14221 GCF_001522545.3 Parus major | reverse complement strand
GACCAGCACACCAATGTCCTTCCCCGAAGCCGAAGAAGGCCCAGCTAAAAAACTGTCCCCACCCTCTTTTTCTGCCCCTTTTTCTCCCCCCCTGGGCCCGGCCACTCTTTGTCCGTTTTGAGCACCCTTAAGTACCGGCAGTTAGCTTGTCTCAGCACATAATGGGTAAAAAATTCCCCGGGCAGGCCAGAAGGACAAAACAAAAAAAAAAAGGACACCTAACCCTCAACAAATGATCAGCATATCTAGAGCTGTCGTAATTCATGGTAAATGTTGGTTAAAGGTTTCAAAAACCCTTGCAATCCTTGCATCAAGGTCAGGAGCTGTATCACTGTAATAATGTGCAAAATGTCTTATTGCGTGCTGCATTTTCTGACAGTAGTTTGAGCAAAAGGTGATAGCACATATACAGTGGAATGAATGTGTGAACTCCTGTGTCGAGGTAGTTTTTCTTTATTGATGCTCTGTGTTATTTAAATTTGTCCCTCAGTTCACAATCTCTCAGAACTTGAGGTCTGAGTCAAATGCAGAATGCAAAGGGAGTTAAAAACTGCGAGTCATAGAAAATGTTAACAAAAATAAACTGCTTGTGTCAGAGATTTTCTGTCTCGCAGACGTGCTTACATCTTGGGGAGGCATATTTTGTTCAACAGTTGTAAGCAGGACATGGGTGAAAATTATATTTGATTGGTGCAGAGGAAAATAAGTATCTTTTGATGTCAAATGTATTCAGTTTTGCACGAGTCTTGTCTGCCTTATGCTTAACTTGCTTTCTGTTCTAGTGAGTTTTAATTTAATGTTAAAGTTTTGTTTTGTATCTCCCTGCCCAGTATCCTGTACAAGACAAAGCTACCTTTCATCGTAGTTATGAACAAAGTAAGTTAAAGCTTTGGTTTCCATTTCCTAGTGGGACATTGTTCTGCTTGGCTTCTTTGCTGTGGTGTCTTTGTTTTACCACAATAATAGTTTTTTCTAGAAAAGAGAGACTGGGAGGGGGCTGCAGGCTGACAACCAAATCTAAAAGGGGTTTTTAATCTGGTATCCAAATGCACAAGCATAATCAGGGTGGGCAGTTGCACCCAAACCCCAAACCCTCACATCAGATAGGATACCAACACTTCAAAACACGTTTGAGACTGTAGGGAAACTTAACCCTGTAATGTAAGAGGGAGGTCATTCTGGAATCTGCTCTCACACACCCTGTTTCCACATGACATTTGTCATCTTCCTTATTGTTTCTACTCAGCAGCAGGCTGACTATTGGAACACAGTGGGAATGGTGTAACACCTGCATGTTTTGAGGAAGGATTCCCACATATTGTACCAGGCAAAACTTAGCAAAAGATGTTTGATCAGTATTTGCTGGGAGGCAGATGCTAAAGATATGCATCCACTGTCATGTAATGCACTTAGAGTCTTAAAGGAATACTTTTAACAGCTGTCTCTTTAAACGTAATCATTTCAGATATTAAAAGCATGCCATTAGATTTTTGGTGTGAGTGCTGCTCCCCACAGACATCATTTGTATTTGTATCCCCTACACAGCAAGCTCTCTGCACACACACACATTTCCCATGGGCCATGCCTTGACTGTGCCATTTTCCCTTACACCAGCCAAGCAGTACTAGTGTCTGCTGTGCCCCAACTGCACCCATCTGCCCACTGACCCAAACCATGCTTTGATACCTGCTTACTTTCTGAGCAAGGTTTTATATGCTCTTTTCTCTCTAATGCTAGATAATAATTTTAGAATAAGCTACAAAGCTGCTTTTTTTTTTTTTCCCATAGGAAAAGGCAAGAGGTAGGAAAATCATTCTCTCTTAAGAAAATACACCTTTTAAAAGACTGAAAGTGGGACTTGATCAGTGTATGTAAGGAAAGGTAGGCCCGAGGCTTAGGATTCATAACTTGAAACATCATTTTAATTTCATGTTTGCCTTTGCTAAAGAGCAAAGGCAACAGCATTTTAAGAATTTGTAACAAAATGTAATTAAATTTATATTTTTTTAAAATTGACTCTTGATATAAACAGAAGAATCCTGGGCAACTGATACATGTGCAGTGACAAACAGATTTTAGAATTTTAAGATTTTCAGAGGGGAAAAAAAAACAATTTGTAGAGGTGATTTTATTTTATTTATAGAATTCTAAGTACTCAGGCTTTGCCCCTTGGTGGATTCAGTTCTGTCTCAAATCTTGTGAGTAATGCTGGGCAATACTTTATCTTTCTCCTCCCCATTGGTGCAGGGAAATGAAATATATCAGAGTTTTAGGCACCTCATATTGTGCTAAGAGTGGATATGCCTGTGGTAAGGTATTTCTGAAACTTTTTAATAGACTGTTTGCATATGAATCCATGTAAAACTGTGGAACCATCTCACCTGTTTGTGTCCATTGTCTTGCACTGAGTTTGGGATGTGACTTCTGTGGGTCACAACATAGCTCACGTTTATAGGGACCCCATCCATGGGCTGCTACCCAGTGTGGAAGTGGCACTTGCTGCCCCAGCCCCCAAGCAATCAGGAAAGCTTGGGATTTCAGTGAGGGCTGCTCTTGTCTGGCCTCAGTCATATTTACAATGTAAACTTTATGGTACAGTATGCAATTCTTGAGTGCTCCTTTGCAGTAAATCATAGAAGGCTTTAGACCTGTGATTGTTTCCTTAAGCATTTGTTGCCTTCTTAAGCCTGAGTGGTTGTTTGTCTTCTTTTCAGGTATTCACATAGTTGGTTTGATAAAAGCAGAACTTGAGAAACTTCAGACCAGGGCTGAGTTTTGAAAAGTTTAACATTTTGAAAATAAGCTTAACATGGATTTTTTATTTGCCCACTTAACAGCCTATGGCTAAGATTATTACTTCTGAATATTTTCCCTTCTCCTTCCAGACTGACATAATCGACCATAGTTTCGCAGTGGAATGGATGCAGGACTTTGAGACTTTTCAGGATGCCCTGAATCAAGAGACCTCCTATGTCAGCAACCTGACTCGTTCTATGAGTTTAGTGTTGGATGAATTTTACAGTTCACTGAAGGTAAGAATCTTCTTTTTGTTTATTACCTCTCATAAAAGCCTGGAGAAAAGAAAGCTCAAGAATAATGTTTATGATGTAGGGTAGGAGTAGAGTGTAAGGAGGGCAAAAGGCAGACTCTGTTCACTGGTGCTCAGGGAAAGGAAGAGAGGCAATAGACACCAAGTGAAATACAGGAAGCTATGTTTAAAAAGAAGAGGATTACTTAATTTTTACTGATTGAGCACTGGAACAGATAGTCCAGAGAGACTCCCATCCTTGGAGACAGACAAAGTCGTGAGCAACCTGTTCTAGTTAATTCTGCTTTTTGAGCATACAAGTTGGACTAGATGATCTCCTGAGGTATCACCCAATCCTAACCATTCTGTCCTTCTATAAAGGGTCTTTGCCCTTTTCTGCCCTTTTGAACTGTAATCTGTTGATGAGCTATGTTGAGGATTTGCTAATTTGGATACAATAACTTTAGTAACTTGTCACGCTGTGTGGCAGCCCTGAATAATTTCATACTGGATTGTGATTAGTGATGAGAAGAAAGCAAAGATAGGCTGGAAAGAGGTAGCAATTTTTTTTTCAGCATTTCCTGTCTGAGGTAATTTTCCTTTTTCAGGAAGTGTCTAGTACAGTTGTGCAGTTTAGTACACAGGAAGAATGGAAAGAATCTCAAACCCAAACAATCACCCTCTCCTTCCCACCTTCCCCATATTTGCTTGGGCAAGAGGTTGGGGGATTTTTTCTCACTTAACCAGGTTTTGAGAGGACAAAGTATCCAGTTCCTCAGGAAACCATATGCATTGAAGGCTGTTACTGTTCCCATAGTCTGGGCTAAAAGTTTCAGCTAATTGTTTTTGTCACCAGCTTTTACTTAAGAAAAAGCAAGCCTTCTTGGCTTTATGAGTATTAAAAGAAAGACAATTAAAATAAGTGATTCCATTCAGATAGATGGTGTAGCCAGAGCAAAAATACTGTGTTCTATGCAGAAGAATATACAGAATTTCAGAAGGTGTTGTAGTGGTGCCATATACAGAACTAAAGTACTTCCTGTTCCTTATTTGTTAATTAGATCGTATTTCTCTGCACGTCAGAGCGCTGGACCGGACAGCAGGTCATATGATGATCATAGCACAGACTGCACCTTGCACTTAAATGCAGGGAAATTATAAATATTAACATATGTCAGTATTTTAATACTTAAAATCTTTTGGAGAGCTGTCTCATGATTGCTGTATTAATGATCAAGTCCAAGGCTGTACTGCAAAAGGTCTTCATTTTGAAAATGAGTAGTTGAGTCTGTCTTGTTTTTGAAAAAGAGGAAGAATTTTTGTTAGAAGATGATAGATTCTGGATGGTAATAGTCCTAATGAAGTGTATTTTTAGGTAATTGATTTAATACAGGCATAACAAATGGTCAGAAATGTAATGATAGACAAGTTCAAATTAAGGAGATGTGCATGTTGAATGTATTGCCATAGTAACTGATGAAATTCTCCACCTCTTGCTGTTCTGGGGTTAGCTGTGGACTTTTTAAAAAGTGATGTGGCTAAAGACAAAGTATTACATCTAATTTCAGAGCCAGAAGGTCAGTTGTTGTCTATTTTGCTGTCTAATTCTAGTACACTGATACATACTAAATATTTATAACCCTTGGTGCAGATTGGATTATTAAGAGTAAACACGTAAGCAACAGAAAGACCTGACTTTCTCTTGAAATGTCCAACTTGTTACAAAAACCCAAACCCACTTCCCCAAAGAAACACCCCCCCAAAATACTGCAACAACTCACCAAACAGAAAACCAGCAACAACCGAAAAACAGAGGTAACAACATGAACAGCAAGTGGAGAAAGAGTTTGAAAGCAGCATGGATAGAAGCAGAAGTGTTACAGCGCATTCTGATGCTGTTTAGACCAGTAATATCTGTTGGTTTTTGTTTTTTTATTAGGAACTGGTTCAGTTACTCTCCAGTTCTGGTGTGTGGTTTCTTTTGCAGGTGGTTGGTGTTTCTGCAGTGCTCGGCACAGGACTGGATGAGTTCTTTACCCAGCTTTCTAAAGCTGTAGATGAATATGAGAGGTGAGGGGATAGTTAACCCAGTGAACATAGCCTGAAGGTATTGATTTGTAACTCCTTTGATTTGAAGGATTCTACACTTTCCTTGGTCAAGGTAGTTTAGGGTTTCTAATAAACTCAAGCATCAGCATAAAAAAATGGCAGCGTAAAGGAACTACTCAGAGGTGAATTTTTTGTGTTTGTTGTTCAGTGAAAAAGTAAAAGCTATCTGTGCCATCAAATATGTGAAGTAATATTTTTTTCTCTAATTCCATACAGTGATCAAGGTTTGAACTCTTGCTGTTTCAATGAAGTATGTTCACTTATTTTGCATCCATTGGTTTCAGAATCCAAATTTGGGTAAAGAGTACTGTTCTTCTGAAATATCTCTCAAACATGAAAGCCTAGAAAAAATTTTTTTGGGGATAGAAGGAAGAGGTGATCCTTACTTAATGTAAATCATGTGTTGATTCAAACTGAATGCACTCTTATCTTTTCAGAGAGTATCGTCCAGAATATGAGCGCCTGAGAAAAACACTAGTAAGTGTTTTTAGCTATTGTACACCCAGACAGTGTATCTTGAGATCACTTTTATGTACACAATTGCCTTTATGTTGAGAGGGTCTAACATTTCATTTACTAGTGTCATACTATGAATACATTCATTTCATACTCAGTGTTGGAAAACTCCCGTCCTGAAGAAGTCTGCCTTTTTTTTTCTAGATGTGGTGGAGGTTATCTTTACAAGAATAAAGATGTTTTATAAGACACATATTGTTTGCTGCTTTAGTGCTAATATTTGAGCTAATTGTGAGAAAATGCTTGGGAAATAGTTTTGTATCTCACATTCAGAAGGATAGAGAGTTCCTTTAAATAAATTCTCGAGTGATTGGTTGAGGCTATCCTTGTGTCTTTCTGTACCAGTGAAGTGTACTGGTTTGACTTAGACAGTAACAGAGACTGATTTGCAGTGTGAAAATCAGCTCTTCTCACCTTGAGTCCCGGCTGTCCAAAGGACAGTTCTCTGCAGGCACAGATCCACTGAGTTTGGCTTCCTGATGCTTCTGAAAATGTTCAAGAAGTCCACCATATTGGAGGTTGCTGTCCATGTTTGGTCAAAAGTTCAGTGTAACCTTAGTTGTAATGTAAGATCTGCTTAGTGAATGGCACTCTGGCTGGGGGACAGACTGCTGGGTTTAGGTGAGGTTACTTTTCTACTGATGTTTTAAATGTTCTCAGAGTCCACACGTAACTCTTTATCTACAGGAGGAAGCTCAAGAGAAACAAAAGAGAGAGCAACTGGAACACTTGTGGAAGGACATGGGCAGTGTGTGTGTGCAAGGCAGTACACTGGCAGGTACCTCACCAGGAAGATTAAGTTCACTGCAGAAGTTTTCTAAAGAGTGTTGAAGGGTTTGTGTTGAGTAGAGCTTCTCCATTCCCACACCAAAAGTGTGAAAGCAGCTCCATGTTAGAGGAGCTGGGCTTCAGTTTCTGTGGGATTGGCTGCACTTAGCTCTTCTTGTGTCTGAGACAGGCATGGAAAAAACCCTGATGTGTAGCTAAAGTAGCAGACATACTAAAAATAATGAAGTATTTTAGAAAAGGTAAAACAGATTAGAATACAGGAAAGCTGTGCTGTTGGCTGCACTGTTCCTTACATGAGGTATGTGCTGATGAAGACTGCTCTGTGTCTTTGGGATCCACAAACAGTTTTCTGTCCTTTCAGAGCAAGTGTTAATTGTTGTGTTTTTGTGCAGATAGAAGTTGTCAGTGTTAATAATAACTTACCTTTAGCAAGCTGGTTTGTGTACAGCTGTTTCTTTTCCCTTCAAGGACCTGATGATGCTTCTGCAATGGGTCCCTCTGAGCTAATCCTGACACGAGGAACTCTCAACGAAGAGGAAGAAGAGAGGGAGAGTGATACTGATAACATTGACCATGAAGGTGAGGGAATGAGGCCTGAAAGCTGCCCATCTAGGCAGGAATCCCCCTCTGTATTTCATTACCTGGATGGACTGTAAAGAGAGCCTAGAAAACAAGCATTCAGTTGTATATAAATATATGTGTCAGAATCCGTAGCAGAAGCCCAGCTGCAATGTTTGGTCTAGGGCTATCACTCCAACCTTCATGAGAGTTCAGTTGTAAATTTTCTATTTAAGTAAATAATAGGTGTATAACACAGATAAACTGGAGAACTTGTTAGGCTTGAGGCACACAGTTACCTCGGAACCTCAGCACAGCTGTTTTATCATCTTTTTGACCTTACAGTTTTGCCCCTGGCTCTCTGCTTTTGCTGTGACTATGATCTTAGAGCCATCTTCTAAGTTCCTGGAGGGTGATTTTTTCCCTTCTGTAGCTCACAGACTTAATCTTCGTTCTTTTCCTGTTCCACTGATGTTTAGCATCACTTATTTCCTTTGCCCTGTCATGTAGTTGAAGATCCAACAGATGTTATATGTTAATGTTGTTCTGACTATTCTGACTCTAACTTTTGTCAGTAACAGAAGTAGAATAGTGCTGAACTGTCGTTTCTTCCCCCCAGTGACTGAGGAGAGTCATGAAGAACCAGCCTTCAGAAACTTCATGCAAGACATGCGGATGAAATGCCAGAGAAAAAGCAACCTGAATGAATGAGACCTTCACAAACAGAAGGTTTGGGAGGAACAGCATAAAGAAACTTGTGTGGAACCATGTGTGAAGGCTTTTATTAGTTAACTGCTTCCTCTGATAGATTTTTATTTTTCTTTCTGCAGTAACTGTTGGTCATGTGAGTTAAAGATCTTGAAGCCAACTGACTGCACATTTCACCATCTGCCACTGTGGCTTCCTGAAGCTGAAGGAATCAGATAGCAGTTTCTTTTCCTCCAGATTCTTCAGATCTACCTGTTGAGAGCCTAGATTTCGAGCTCCAACAGCATTAGTATCTACAGCACTAGCTGGTCCCCAGAAACACGTTCATTTGTGTGTGCAGTCAGATGTCTGCAGCAGCCAGGGCACAAGTGATGCTGTATTGAACTTCATCAATCTGCTTACTGTTTGATGGTTTGGTTTTCATTAAATATATTTTATGTACTAACAAATGTGTGATAATAATAGGAGATTTCATTTTGCACACTGTTCTGAAGTGAGACTTTTTCCTTTTGCTTGCAGCCCATCTGTATGGATGCACAGCAAATGCATCTTAATTACATTATACAGACATCTTACAGATGCCTCCTAGGAAAATCCTGAGTAAAGAAAGTTCCCTGGAGGGAAGGTAATAAAGACTCTAGCCTGATTTGGCTGAGGACAGAAATACACGTGGTTATGTACTGGCTGCATATATTCCTAGATTATTCTAAGCAAATGCATTTCCATAGATGAGTGATTACCTGGAATACAGGCAAGTGCTTGGAGACTGGCTAATACTTACTTTCCTGCTAAGCACCACAGGCACAGATGCTGACATACAGTTTAGCAGTCTGGACCCTGGAATCTTTGGTTTGTTTTGTTTTTTTTTTCCACACCAAGCAGTGGCCTCACTGGATAGGTCTCCTGAGTGGAAATCTGGCATAGGTCTGCTAGCACCAATCCCACTGCTTTAATTTGTAAATCACTACTTCTCTTAGTGGACAAACCCTTCAACTTTACCTAAAATTCACGAAGTTCCAGACTGTGGCTACCAAGGTTTTACAGCACCATGTCCGTGATGGAATTCTGGAAAACACAAAGTGTATGGTCCTATGGGGATGTTCACAAAGAACCACACTGACCTAAGCTGTGACTACAGCCCAAAGGGAGATCCCTTCCCAACACCTCTGGCTGTGCTCAGTGTGTCCTGACAGTTCCCATGCTGACACAGAACAGGTTCCTCTGCCTGCCACCTTGGGAAGTATCCCTAAGGTGCCACAAAGAAAGGAGCTTCTGTCGGGCTCAGTGTCTTGGGATTCAGGGGGGAAAAAAATTTTCAGTCATTAGCACCTCCCATTCCACCAGCATTGACCACGAACAGCTTCAGCCTTGGGAAGACACGGGATAGTCAGATTTTACAGATCCTGCTGTCAGCTCTGCCTTGCTGCAGGTACAGTCTATCAGGGAATCATGTTTAGACAGCCTCTTCCAGAAAATCATCATAACCCTTAAAGCATTAAATAGAGCTGTAAGAACTTCCAAAAGTGTTCATTTCCCTGCAGACTGAGGGCTTAGAGTGGCACTAAGTTGAAGTACAGGCCAGACCTGCCACGAGCAGACAATGTAAATGTAAGAAGTAGGAGCTACTTAGACTGTCTAATTCCATAAAACATTCTAAAATCAGGTTCCTGGGATATGATTGTCTCTGATTTTTTTAAATAATGTAAATTCTAAATTTTCTACCCAGGTTTTTGTCTTTCCCTTGGATTCTTTTAATTGTTGTTCGAATTTGTAATTTTGGTATTGTAGAGACAATTCTACAATACCAATTCAATTTCTTTCCTTTGTTTCATTTCTCAAATTACCATTTTATCATCTGTTCCCTCCATTGCTATTCTCTTCATAAATACAGTGCCAGTGCATTACAAATAATACTTTCTCCTTTTATATCTTTCAGCCATCCCCATTTTTCATCTATTTTCTCCTACATTTTTTCCCACTCATACCAGTTAGCTATTGGCCAAGGGTCGAAGGTTTCAGTGAGAAAACTTTGCCTTCACAGGTAATCTGCTAAGCCTTTTGTCTGTTTCTCTAAGTTGTTTGCTGTCCTGTCTTCAACTGTACCAAAAATGTCATGAAACAAATGGGAGCTTCAGGCAAGCCCTGCCTTAGCCTCAGATTTTTGGCAACAGCTTAAATATAAGAAAGCACTCTGTCCCTCATGTTCTAAGGATGGCAAATCAGGTCAATTTATAAAATAGGTTGTTGATTTGACAGGAGATAACAGACAAAAAGTCTTAATCAGAGTTACTACACAGTATGAACAAAGAAGAACTACTAGTAGATTACATAAAAGTATAATATCAAGGTACCTATTTTAAAACTAGCAGAAGAAAGTGTTGATTAGGAGTCAAATGGAATTTACCACCAAAATGACAATACCGTACACAGAATCCTTTCACTCAACGTCCAGAGGAGTAACCACAAAGCAGGCATCCCTGCTCTGGAGGGAAACTCCACACATTTACAGGGAATGAGCAGAAGACTTCTGCTTTGGGAAACTTTGGTGTAGCTTTTATAGTTTGTCAAGTGAGGTGTCTGCCAGAAATCCAGCTTCTCTTTCCCAATCTCACTTCCACAGTGAGGTGTTCATTGTCATCCTGGAGCGTTGATCCCACGGCACCAAACTAACTTGGTACACGACAGCTTGTCCTGTTTATTTCACCAGTTAACAAGCAGCAGGTAAGCTCCTGTGGGGGTGAGGTGCCCTGCTACAGGTGACCTGTGTGGTGTAGAACAGGTGACCTGTGTGGTGTAGAACAGGTACACCTGAGGTGTAGAACAGGTGACCTGAGGTGTAGAACAGGTGACCTGTGGTGTAGAACAGGTGACCTGTGGTGTAGAACAGGTACACCTGTGTGGTGTGGTGTAGAACAGGTACACCTGAGGTGTAGAACAGGTACACTTGAGGTGTAGAACAGGTGACCTGTGGTGTAGAACAGGTGACCTGAGGTGTAGAACAGGTGACCTGAGGTGTAGAACAGGTGACCTGTGGTGTAGAACAGGTACACCTGAGGTGTAGAGCTCCCCCCTTCCCGGCTGTTCCGTGCAGAACAGAGCTGGCCGTGACTGGCAGCGCGAGCCTGGGAAAGGGCAGTCAGCATTCCCAGGCTGGACTAATGCCTCCACGGGAGTGTGCCAGCGCCTGCAGAAGTAGAATGCTGCTCCAGGCAGAATGGCAGCTCCTCCCCACCTGTCAGCACCATCAGGATTTTTAATGCCCCTGTCTTGACCTCTCGTTATGTTTGCATTACCACATAAGGAAACCCAGATAGAAGTCAATGATAGAAGGTCAAATTTAATGTGGTGTTATAAATTTCCTGTTTGGACACCACAGACACCTGTCCACAGGTTTCTACACACCTTGTGCCTCTGCCACCACCAGCAGTCCTTACTGATCTCCAGTTCCCTGGAAAAGCTGCCCCAGTTTCAGTCTGTGCCAGCAGCAACTGCAGCATTGGCTGGACAGGTAAGAACCCTCACCTGGCTGCTTGCACTTTGAGTGAGATCCAGCTGCAAACTGAACTCTGGATACAGCCTCAGAATGTTATAGAAACACACCTTTAAAATGACTCCAAAGGGCAACAGCTCCAGTGCCAGCTCTGTACCTGCACAAGTCCTCGTCCCAGCCCTGGTTCACACAATAAATCCACAGTCACACAGGCCTTGCTTGCCAAGCTCCTAACCCAAACCCACGCCTTTCCTGCCTGCAGTGTGAGAACTTTGACATAATATTAATAAATAACCTTTGCTGAGAGCAGTCACCACCCCAATTCTTCAAGATTTGCGAGGTTTTGTGGTGAATGGACCCAAATTCAAATCCTAAATTTAACTTTCTAACAAGTTTAGTTAGAGAGATACTGGACAGTAAATCATACAGATTTAAAAGTCTGCACAAGGTTTACAGCATAACTAACAATCAAAGTGTTTTAGCTGCCAGGAACCTAAAGAGCACTTTCCAAGGTTTCAGACTCTGTGACTGTCAGTTGTCACCTCTGCAATGTGTCCCTCATACGACCTTTTCCCCATGAGAAGTTGGAGAGCTACTCTCAGTTTGCCTTTTAGAATCAGCTCCTAAATATCAATGTAACAGAACATTTCTGATGGTGAACAGCCTGAAGAAGAATGATTGAGAGTGGAAAGGATTGTATGCAAATGGCTGTTGTGGTTGGGGCTGGAATTACGGGCATAAAGATCAGTACAAATATATCAGAATTAATTACGCTATAAATTCAGATTATTTTGCAGATAATGGGAAATTACCAAGATGCAGGAAAAAATCAATAACCCTAAATAAATTACATTTCTGAATATGAAATGTCATAAAATTGATTTGCTAAAATTGCTAAAATTGATTTGAAGCTTAAACAGTCCACAAATAAAAGCACTAATAAGATGTTAGTAATGCATTCTCATCTGGATAAGAATTTTAGAGCTGGGTATCAGTGACCAAACCAAAATCAATATCTGTAATAACATACGGCCTTCTACTAGTAGATTGAAATAGAAAGACATTACAGTGAAGCAACAGATAGCAATGGCTAACACAGAGCTCTTGAGAAACAAGTCCTGTGGGCAGAAATATGTGGAAAGCAATTTATTGCCCTTTGAATTTTGAGGGTTTAGTTCACTGTCTTTCTTGGTAACCTTAGGAAATTGCTGAGATCATACTTAGTTTTAGTAAAATACCATTCGGAAAAGAATGAAGAAAAATACCAAATATCAAAGAGTGAAAACTAGAAAATGAGTAGTGTTACAATCAGTATAAATGGAATCACATATTTCAGACACATGCTTAAACAAAGGAAATAATTAGCATTGAAAGAAAAGAGAGCCCTGCACTATGTAGTTATGAATAGGAATTTTAGCAAATGGAATTTGATAATTCAACTGGACACATATTCCAAATCTATACTACAGTGCCTTATGGATACTGCTACTGAAGTCAAGGAGATTACTTAAATACAAAGAAAGCTTTACAGGTTTTCCTGGGGGGAATTTGAGCTCCCTGCAGCTGCAGCTGAGTGCTGCATGGAGTCTGGGCTGAGGCAGAAGGGAGCAGAGTGGGGAGGGAGTGCTGTTCGCATTCCTGCCAGCTGCTGCTGCTTCTCCTTCTGCTGCTGCTTCTTCTCCTTCTGCTGCTGCTTCTTCTGCTTCT
>NW_015379271.1:0-1205 GCF_001522545.3 Parus major | reverse complement strand
CTTCTGCTGCTGCTTCTTCTGCTTCTTCTCCTTCTGCTGCTGCTTCTTCTGCTTCTGCTTCTGCTGCTGCCCAAAGGACAGTGTTGGCAGCAGCCCTGTTTTGCCTGCATGTGGAAGCAGCCTCAGTGCTGGCAGCACAGGGCAATTTCTATGGGGTTGGGAGGAAATGTGCTGTTTCAAGCTGGGATCACTGGCTTCTGTGGGTGGGAAAATCTTCAAGAGTCAGCCGAGTCCTTCCCGAGAATTGCAAGGCTCGTGTCCCTGTGATTCTTGAGACAGGGTTTAAGTAGCTGCCATCGACCTGAGACAGCATCGAGTGGGTTTGTTTGAGTGGCAGAAATGATTTCTGTGCCTGGAATAAGGTGTCTTGGGATAAGCAACTCTCTTTGGTTGGGCAGAATGAACCGGTCTTTTTCCTTTTTCCTTCCTTTTCCTTCTAAATTGTGGAGCATTGGAGACCGGCGGCTCTGTGCTGCTGTTGGTTCACCTGTTGTGTTTGGAAGAGATGTGAAATTGCAGGGAAGCTGCGCTCGCCGTAGTGACCGGAGGGAGAAGCACCTTGTCCATCTTGTCCATCTTGTCCATCTTGCCGGCCCCTGGCATGGTCCTTTCCCCTTTGGCTCCTTGTTTCCCTCTTGTCCAATCAAGGACAGAATCCCTCTGTCCTTGCTGTGTGTTCTGCACTCGACCTTTTTCTGTGTCCTTCTCCATGGCTCACTCACCTGCCTTTTTTAATTCCGTCTGTGTCTCTGCTCTTCCCCCTGCCCTTGTTTCCCAGTGGATCCTTGTGTCCCCTTCCTTGGCTCTGTTCTTTTTCAATCCCTCTCTGTCTTGCTGCCCATCCCAGCTTTTGGGTTTGGGTGGGGGTTTTGGTTTTTGGTGGTTTTGTTGGTTTTGTTTTTGGTGGTTTTTGGTGTGTTTTTTTTTGTTTTGTTTTGTTTTGGGTTTTTTCTGTTTTGTTTTGTTTTTCTATTTCATTCTACAGCCCATTCTTTTGTTCTTTCTTTTCTTCCTGTGTCCTCTCTGCCACCACTCCCTCTTTCTGCCTCTGGCCTGTGCCTGGGGGTTCTGGGGAGGGATTTCTGGGACCTGCCCCCCTTTCTTTTTGCAGCAGAGCTCCTTTTTGGGAGGGGTCTATACCTGGACAGAGTTCCAATAAAGCAAGGTGCTGCTGTCCAGGGCAGTTGGAGCTGTTCTGTGCCTTC
>NW_015379270.1:234919-263591 GCF_001522545.3 Parus major | reverse complement strand
GGCTCCTGCTCAGGGCATGGAGATGTTCTTCATCTTCCCACTCAGCAGCTGCATTTCCTTTCTTTGCGTGCAAGAGTGACTGTGGCCCAGATAAACACTCCTTGATCCAACCAGAAAGGTATAAAGATCGACACAAGGGGGGTTTCTGGAATTTCTGGGTAATTTCTGTGTGGATTTGCCCTTGCCCTTGCTCTGAGTACAGTGGTGTCGTGGTTTTAAAGCATTAGTTAAAAAATCACTATAAAATTTACTAATTTCTTGTTGGGAGATATGGATTAGAATTAGGTCAAAGTAGGCTTAAAATTTAAAAAGGAATAAAGTAAGTTTATTAGCAAAACTACAAGAGTAAGCAGCCAGAATAAAACCTCCAGAAACCCTTTGTTTCCCCATACCCAATCATTTTTTTTCTCACATGACAACATAGAAACAAAAATATCCTGGTCATTAAGACTGTCCCAACTTTGCTATAGTGTTTTCAGCAGTCTTTGCAGTGAAATAGAAGTTCTCTTTTGTTAATCTATGGAGGTCTTGACAAGCAAACCATTGTCTTGTGGTTTTCTATTTCTCTGATGCTGCTGCCGCTCCGAAATCTCTGCCATCGGTTCTTTCCTCCCATTTCACACCACTCTGAGGTATGTTCCTGGGCCATAGGTCAAGGGGTGTCATTTGAAGGATGAGTTATTCAAAGGCAAATGTTCTCTTCATCTGTCTCTATGAGCATCTCTGGAAACAGAAGTTTTCTCTTTGCCCCTTAAGGGCCACAAATATTCAACAACTTTCACTTCTCCTTTTTTTGTTCCAGCATCTCATAAGATCACAATTACTTCACCATTTACTCAGCTTTATCAATTAATTACTTTTGCTCAGATCCACACTTTGAAATACTCCTTTCCCCCCAACATACTGTTTCATGAATTAAAGGAGTTTTTTCAGAACACTATTGTCCATCTCCATAGTTTTAGCAAAAGAATATTTCAGCTTATTAAGGCACCTCCTTATTTCTCTCCCCATCTGAAGCTTAATTCCTTTCTTCACTGTCTTTGATAGTTTATGTTGTTTCTTTACATGTTGATCACCCTCTGTCTTTCCCTCTGTCTGGAAAAAAAGGATTAATCTGCAAGTCTCATCTGGGTAGTGAAAAAGTTAAAATCCTGCCTAGGCCGTGTGGATGGTCTGGTGATCTCTGCTGGAGCAGTGGCTGGAGCTTTCTGGGATGGAAGGTTTTTCATGGCTCCTCTGGGGGAGTGTGGCCTCTGTCTCAGCACACCACAGGTCAATAACTTTCCCTCCCCTTACTCAGCAGTCTCTGGTGAAACTGAGCAGTGGCAGAAACTGCAGCTGAGCCAGGGACCGGCCTGGCCCAGCAGCCCAGCTGTACAAGGCCCAGTGAGCCCTCTGAGAAGGGGCTCCTAACACTTCACAGTCTCCATCCTCCCCAGGACCTGCAGAACTCCAGCCAGCCCTGCTCCCCCCACTGCAGCCTTGTCCAGCCTGGGGGAAGGAGTTTGAACCAGAGCCCTGTTACCTCTTCAAAAGTCAGAAACCAAATGGAGCAAGAAATTCCTGGGCTTAGGTCTTAAGGTGGCATTCACAGGTTGATCTCACTTTTCAATGGCCAAAATTACTGTCAATTTTCAGAAATAGCCAGTTATTGGCCAGGAGAAAAACTCCCACCAGCCTCCAGCAGCCTTAACTTCCTTAGGTGTTTCCCTTTGTTTCTTAAATGCCAATCCATCACAAATGGTCATAAGCTGAAATCTGCAGGTTGAAGCTTGCAAGCCCTTAGGAATGATTTAGTGGCAGGGGGCATTTGTGTGCAAGATGAAATCCTGAGGTATCAATTAATCAGCTGCTTTTATTGTGGTAGGACTTGAGATTTTGGGTCAGCAGGCTGATGGCAGAGCCCCTGATTGTCAGGGTGAGGTGTAAAGCCCAGACAGGATCCAGCTCAGGATCCAAACTCAGACCAATCTTTTCTTGAGTGTGGTGTGATTTTTTCATCCCTTTCCTCCTGCTCTTAGCCATTGCTAGAATGTTGCAGTGAAAATAGAAGAGGCAGTTGTTCACTCATAACATGTTCTGTTTTGTTTTGTTTTTTCTGCAAGGCTGGGCAAGGTCGATGTCAATACAAATTCATTCACATCCGAGGAGCTCAAAAAGGCCTTGGCTAAAATGAAGGAAAGTGAGAAGGCAGAAAGGAAGGTGAGTTTCCTGTTCCTAAAGCAATGTATTGAGCAGGGATGTGACGACACCCTGTCGAACACTGCAGAAATTCAACAGTTAAAATGATTGCTTGGAAACAGTGTGCAAACTAATTTTGTGGTGAATATGGGCCTAAATTACCTTTGCTAGCCCATTAGTGATACTGTTCCCTGGCTTCTCTGTATGAGTCTATGATTCTGTGAATGGTTTCAGTTAGAAAGGACTTTAAAGATGATCCAGTGCCTCCACTATGTTCCAGGCTGCTCCAAATCCCAATCAAGCTAGCCTTGGACACTTCCAGGGATCCTGGGGTAGCCACAGCTGCTCTGAACAATGTAATTTATCTGCTCCACTGCTGCTCAATTCACAAAAATGTCTGCAGTCCCCAAGGGGGACTGGATTGCAGCTGATGGTATTTACAGAGGGAGTTTCCCTCTCACCATCCTCCTTGCTTTCTGCTTCCAGCCTCGTGCCCTGCATAGCAAAACCCAAATGGCCATGGTGAAGCAGGGGCTGAAGTTTCCTTACACAAGCTCTGAGTTGTCCATTTAGTTACAAACATTCCAGAACCTGAAGTAAATAGCTGGGATGATGTGTGACTCATCAGGTGCATCACAGCCTCTTTCCCTTCTCCCCCTCAGCAGCATTTCCTTAACCCTCGCTCCTCCTGCTGCCTTGGTGTTGACTCACTCCAACGAAAACTGAAAGAGGAGTTAAGGCTCTAAAGTTCTGGTGTCACAGAAAGGTTTTTTCTCCCCTTGTGTGGCAGCAGGGCATGATTTCGTTTGCTGGGAGATTATTTCCATAGCACTGTTGCTGATTGATTGCAGGGCTGCTGGAAAGGGCTGCTGGAAATGGGGATCATTGAAATGCAGAAATTAGTGATTTCACTCTATTAGGTGAAAATAAGCCATATTTTAAAACCCCCTGTTAGAATAGCTTTTGTCCCAGCAACTGGGCTAAAAGCAGCTACATCTAATGGACCTAAAGTATTCCATTTGCAGTCACTCCTGTGGAGAGCAAATCCATCCTTGAGGGCTCTGTGTCAGAGGAAATGGAGTTATACTGTGCCCCTCTGTGCTCCAGAGAGGGGTACTGGGGGTGCTGGGGGTGGACTGGGATGGCATTAATTACCAGTGGTAATTAATCATTCCATTGACACAGCTTTCACCTCCATTGCTCACTTGGTTTTCCCCTGGTGGCTTCAGCTCTTGGCTTCTGTTCCCTCATGGGGAGCAGGATGTGCAAACCCTTCAGCTGGGGCTTGCTCTGCATGCAGACACATCTTGGTATTTTTGACAAATCCCTTTCAGAAGGGGCTTTCTGCCTTTCTGCTGTCCTTGGGGCAGCCCAGCTCCAGCCTGGCCTCTCTGCTGCTGCTTGTCCCCTGCAGCAGCAGGCTGTGTCCCCAGTGCCACCAGTGCTGATGTTCCTGCACCTCTGGGGCTCGCTGAGATCTCAGACAGATCCTTTCCTCCTCACCACATGTTTTGTGTCAGCTCTTGGTTCAGGGCAGCCCTTGGGGTGCTGTTACTGCGAGGGAGATGAGCCGTGCTCAGGACAGGCTGCCTGCTGGCCAGGCCCCGTGGCACAGCACTTCACTCCCCCAGCTTGTCACTGCTCCTTCTGCTTCCCTTTCTGACAGCTTCTCTCCCCACACCTTTCCCTGGGAGACAGAGCATCTTTGTCTGTGTCTGAGATCTCCTTAGAGCTGCTGGGCACTTTGGGCTGGATGGGACCCCTGGAGCTCTCCAGCCTCATGTCTGGTTCCAGAGAGGTTCAGCTGTAAGATCAGGGAGCTGGCTCAGGGCTTTTTGCAGGCAGATTTTGAGAACATTCACTTGCAGGCAAACAGAACAGCAGCGCTGCTGCCTGCAGGCTTGGTGTTGAGCTGGGAGAAAATGGGATGCAGAAATGGTGCATAAATGGTCTAGAGATGTAGAAGTGGTGCAAAAATGGTCTACAGATGTAGAAATAGTGTACAAATGGTGTAGAGATGTAAAAGTGGTGTACAAAGCCCTGCTGCTCACTCGTACTGTGGCTATCTCACAGGTAACTGGGTTCCTGGGCTGCTCAGAAGGACCCTCCAACCCTGCCCCTGCACCTCTGATGCACAGCAATAAATCCATTGGCACAGCCAGCCAGGTTCCCTTTGTAAATGTTCCTTTCTGTGTCTCTTGTCTCTCTTCATCTCCTGTTGTCACATCTGGTTTCCTCCTTCTGTTTCCAAGGCCCGAGAGGAAGAGGTGAGGAAGAAGTTCCGGCCCATAGAGCAGCTGAAGGAGGAGTTTGAAAAGCTGAACATGAAGATAGAAACAGATTATGAAGTTATGGTTAAATTAATCAGCAAATTCAACAGCTCTGCCTCCACGCTGGATGAAAAAGTAGCGGCGCTTTATGATCTCGAATATTATGTTCACCAGGTAACAAGAATGCCTCAGTAACTACCGTGTAAAATCCAGGGGATGCAGTGTCATAAATGGGGTTTTATTTTTCTTATCGGTATCAGGTAATACAAATTGCTTAATTACCATAATCCTGGGACAATAACAGACAGCAGAGGACTAGTGCAGGCTCATTTTATATCCAGGTTGGAATTAATTGTCGCTTGTGCCAGGAGCCAGCAGTATTCTAGCAGTTGCCTGATTTGTTGTCTGTTCTCAGCCTGGTTTTCTCATCCTCTCTTTTTCCTCTTTTACCTGCTTAATGTTACAAAATGGGGTTTTAGCTGCTGTTTTTGGGTAAATAGAGTGGTGATTACTAAGAAAATAATTATTTTTTCTCTTCTTCCACGGAAAGCTGCTGTGGTTGAAGGTGGGTGCCCTTACATGAGTTCACAGAGAATATCTTTGTAGCAGGGAAGGCGACAGCCACCCAAAAGCCCCTATTTTGTCTTGGTGTGAGTAAGCAGTGGCATGTAGAGCCTTGCTGTGCTAATTAGCTCTCTTTGAGGGTGAACATATTTCCTGGCATCTCGCTTCCTCGGGTTTGTGCTCACACTTTTCCCCCTCCCTCTGATCCCTCTTGCTCTGCTTTCAGCTCACACGTTCCTACCTCCCCTTGGATGCAGCTGCAGGCACAGAGCTCTGCTCCCCTGGGCTTGGTGCCTTGCTTGGTGCCACCCCTGGGAGGTAATCCAGCCTCTGCCCTGCCCTGTGGGAAGGGACTTGGCTTCTCCCTCCCCGGTGACTGGGAGAGCCTGGAGTGCACTGGGAGAGTTTTCAGAGGCACTTTGTCATTTCAGAGGGTGAGTGGGACAACTCTTGGGAGGTGCCAGTGCATGCCCTTTCACTGGAACAGCACTTGTTGGACCAAATGTGGTATTCTGGGGGCAGGTAGCTCAAGTGCTGCTGCTGTGAGAGGGAGTCCATGTGCCAGCTGATAGAAGTGTTATTTCCAGGGCTCTTTGTCTCGAATTTTCACTCATTGTGGGCATGCAGAGGCTCCCTTGCTGTTTGTTCTCCCTGCTTTTGTGTCACTGACGGCATCTGTGTGACTCAGAGAATGACTGTGAACAATGGGCACCCAAAGAGCTTCATATTTGCACTCAGGGCTAATCTTGCCTGATTAAGGGTGCCAGAGCACCGGGCCAGTGTGCTAAAAAGCAGCCCCCAAACACCCTGGGATGCTTTGGATTCCAGCATAAGGGTCTGACCTATTCCAGCAGAAAATCCCTGTGGCACAGGATGGGGCACACAATTTCAGAATGCCAGAGGAGCAGGGACTGGAGCATCAAAGGGAAGCACATGCAGCATCAAAGGGGTCAGAGAGGGGGAATGGCAGGAGGCTGGCAGGAGCACAGAGGCTCTTTGTGCTCCCATCACAGCGCTGCTCTGTGCCCGCGCTGGCGGGGCAGATGGCTGGGCAGCACCTTCTCGTCAGGCAGGAAGCTGATAAGAAATATGACTTGTCTCTAAGCCAGCATGGCTTTTCCTCCTCTTTCTTCTTCCAGTCAGTTGAATGCGTCCAGAGCATTATCTCTGCTTGGGACTGACTTTAGCAGCACTGGCTTAATGTAATTACTGAACAGCAGCCAAAGGACGCTTGTGCCGCATAACCCTGGAAGGGCTGAGCTGTCAGGACTCCTCTGCAGCGAGTCCCAGTCGTGCTGTGGGAGCAGGGGATCCTTGCAGGTGTGGCTGGCCCAGGCCACGTGTGGGGCCACTCTGCTGGTGCCACCTTCCCCTGCCTCCACCAGAGCAGTGCCGTGCCATGGCTTTTTGTTACTGTTCGGCCGTGCTGCTGCTGCCTCTGGGGTGTGGGATGCCCTGTGGAGTGGAAAATGCCATGCCCTGGAGGTCGTGCCAGCAAAGGCTGCTCCCTGCTCTGTGGCATGGCCACAAGTGGCCCAGAGCAGTGGGGTGTGGGGCAGCCCATGCCTCAGAGCGTGCCGTGGGAGCTGGGGCCGGTGCCCAGCCCGGGGAGATGCTCTCTCCTGCTTTTGAAGAGTCAGCCCAAAGGCTCTGAGTTTGCTCAGCTTTTGGTTGCCAGCTCTGGTTTGCTTCTCCTCAGCCACGATTCAGCTTGGCATGTTTGGGAGCCCGTCTTGGAGAAGGAGCAGGAGGGTTTGGCTGGCTGGGTTATCTGTAACGCATAAAACCCAAATGCAAATGTGGAGAGGGCAGAGCGTAACTCATAAACAGCATTCACGGTGCTTGCACAGCAGTGTGCGGAGCCAAGACCCGTTCTCAGGCATTGCAGGCTCTTTCTCTCAATTATTTACTCTGCTTATCTTCCTCTCTCCTCTCCTCTGACATGCTACACCATCTCTCTGCTAATTTCCTCTCCATCGCGAGCGGTTGACATGCTGCTTTCCCTCGCTCTTGTTTTCTAACATTTTCTCTCTCACCTTCCCTCCCTATTTTCTTTCTCATCCAATTCAAACCTGCTCCCTGAATAGCTGCTGTCATATTTGCTCTTCTCCCATCCCTCCCCTCGCCTGCTTTGCCTGTGTACTTTACTCAAGAGCTCTTTTGATCTTTGGTTTTTCTTCTGCACCGATTTCAGTGGACTGAAGCGAGGTAGGAGCTGCTGCCTCACAGCATCTGCTGCTCCCCAGAGAGGTTAATACCTTCAAGTTGTTAAGTTTGGGGATTTTGTTGGTTTTAAAACAGCGAATGAGGGAAGGAGCTCTCACAACAGACTCTGGTTAAAAAAGATAAACACATCTTCAGAATAAGCTTTGCAGCACAATTTATATTCTGCAGTTGTGGTGTCTCACTGATGCTGGGGCAGCACGAAGGACTCTGGTGCTGCTGAGGTTACAGCAGTGGCTGGTTTTACCACACCAGGTGCTGGATGCAAATTCCTGCCCATCCATACATTCCTTCTCGTGCAGAAGTCAACGTCTGATTCCAGCACTAAACTGGTTTTTACAGAGGCTGAGTAATAAAAGGACCCACTGGCAGCTGAAATTGGGTTGCTGCGTAGATTTCTTTGTAGACAAAGATGGGTCTGCAGAAAACAGAGATCTGGCAGACCTGGTTTATAGGGACAGTTAAAAGAACAGCATCTGAAAGGATACAAAAGCTGCTGCAAATCCTGAATCAGGCCCAGCAGACCTGCAGAGAGCAGCTTTGCAGAGGGCCAGGTGGGTATTGTCCCACTGGGGAGCAGAGATGAGCTGCAGCTCCCCAGGTCCTGCTTTGGTTGGTAACGACAGACCCGTAGGACACAAAGCTTCTTCCTTCTCCTGGGTACCTGAAATATCTGACTTGGGGCCAGTTTTGATGAAGGTACATGGTTGAGATAAATATAACACCGAGCATGAAGTCAGTGACTAGAAGAGTGTCCCACATGCCCTGCACAGCTTGTGGTGTTTGTCCTGTCCCACCCCACTGGGGAGTCGGCTTGCCCTGCTGATAACTCATTTTTATATTCTGTTTCCATCTGCCAACGATTGCTGTTGTCTCCCTGTCTTTCAGGGAGGAAAAATGTCGAATTTCTAAACCTGATTTTTCTGTGCAGGCAGTTCTGAGCATTCATCAGATCCCCTTTTAAACTGAAAAAAAAAATAAAAAAAAATCATTGAATACAAAAATGCATCGATTTGACTTTGGACTGAATTTTGTACTTGAAGTACTTTGTGCTGTTTCTCTAAATTTTGTCTGTGAGCACTCAGAGCCTTTTCTGATCTCCTCTCCAAGAGCAGATGCCTGCTGGGACTGTTCCTGGCTAGCCCCTGATCCACTTAGGGCCAGAAGCTGATGAATCCCCGCTAATGTGTAAACTTTTCCCTACTGGCAGTTAATCCATTATAGTTTGCTTAGAAAAATCATGGTGGGGCTGCTCCCTGGGGAAGGTCCTGGCTGAGCCCTCCATGCAGGGACTGGCTTTTTCTTTCCTTGTCCATGGGAAGTTGTTGATGGAACTCATGGAGAGCTCCCAGAAGTGCCCATGCTCCTCACTGTGGTGCCACCTGTGCACCCTATTGGTGCTGACAGCCTCCCAAACATCCCTGACTCCTGGTGCCACAATTACAGCATCAATTCATCGTCTGCATTTGCAAAATGTGCAATTCCCTGGCTCCCCAGTAAAGGCCTGCTCAGGGGAGAGCAAAGAGCTGGAGAATATTTTGACATCAGCAGATGTACCGATTTTTTGACACCACCTGAATTACTGAAATATGTGTCAAGAGCAGTTTTGATAGCTATAATCAAAGTATTTGTGTTTCCAGCCATGCTTTCTCTGTGTGTGCCTGTGCTGCTGGGCAGGACCCTGCAGAGTTCAGCCACAGCCACTCCCTCCAAATTTTAAATTCCTTTCAAAACCCTGTGCTGGTTAGAGTGGGAGAGAGAGGATGCTGTGGGTATGAAGGGAGGTGTTCTCCAGGGGCTGGGGGTTTGTGCTGATGGGAGCTGCTCTTTCCCAGGTGGACAATGCCAAGGATTTCCTGTCCATGGGTGGGCTCCAGCTGCTGATGGAGGGGCTGAACAGCAGCGAGGCCTCGCTGAAGGAACACGCTGCCTTTGTCCTGGGAGCTGCCCTGTCCAGGTGAGACCTGCCCTCAGCTGGGCTCCATGCCTCTCTTCACCTCTCTTGGCTCATTTCTGACAGCTATGTTGTGACATGCCACAAAATTGTCTTGTTCCCTTGCAGCACCCATTCCCCTTCTCCTCAGTGTGTCCTCATCTTGCTCATTGGATGTGTCCAGAAGTAATGTGGTGTCAAATCTGTGATTGTTGCTTGATTTCCCTGGGCTCCCTGTTCACACAAAGTCCAAGGGGGGAATAATTCTCCTTCTCTCCCCTTGACAGACCTGTCTGGGGGAAGATGTGCAGAAGGGTAAAGTTACAAGCACCCCAGTGAACACCTCTGTCCTTCCTCTTCCTCGCTCCTGGGCTGCTTCAGGATGGCAAAGTGCTGATTTGAGCAGCTCCTGTGGTCTTTGGAGTAGGATTTGGGCCCCATGGACACGTGCCTCTGCCATCAAAGGGGTGTTGAGTAGATGTGGGGTCAGGAATAGGGTGAACAGCCAGAATCCAGAGGAGACTGAGCTGCAAGATGTTTGACCTGCTCTGCCTCATGCTCAGGCATGACGTGTAGTGCTGCAGGAGGTGTCCTGTGGACTCCATGGGCTTTCTTGGTGCCCCCTTTTTGATTTATGGGGTCTGGGGCTTTGCAGGGGGTGTGCTGCACATTCAGAGGTGCAGAGGCTTTAGAAATGCATTGGATGGACTCAGACTTGAGGATCAGAAGTGCAGAGTGAAAATTGAAGGTCAGGACTGCTTTATCTGCATATTTCTACACCTAAAAATACAGTCACCTTCTCCAGCATCATGAATTATTTATGGTTAGTCTAGCACATGGTCCACAGACCTGCATTTATTCAGCAGTCTCCTATGAAATGCAGTTGGCCCTCAGCGTGAGTGGAGTGAGGGGGCCTTGTGGACAGGAGCAGGTACCCAGATTTATTCCAGGAAAGGATCCAGCTTCTAGTCTGAAACAGAGCCTGGCTTAGTGATGACAGGAAGATGCATCAGAAACAACACCTGCTCTTCATATTCTGGTGTGTCTCAGTCTTTGAAACAATACTGGAGTGGTTTGCTCAGGTTCTTTATGTAGATTCTTTATCCACACAGAGAAGATCACGCAGAGGGTCTGGAAACATTTGCAGGTAACTTGTGAAATGACAGGGGCTGATAAAGAGCTTCTCTCCAGATGTACCTGGCGTGACATGGCCAAGACTCCAAAAATTCATTGTCTTGTGGTACTTGACAATGTAGCAGTGGCCACGAGAGTGACACTTTTGTGTAGTATTTCTCACTCAAGTGCTAAAAACTTCTTTGGAGAGAACCTCTCATCTGATATGACAGCATTAAACTGCTGCTTTGCAAACTTGTGGACCTTTTTTCTTTGAAGGACATTCTGGCAGATGGTAATTTGGAGTGGTTTGGATGATACATTGTCTGAGAGCTCCATTCCAAAGTGTGAGGGATATTATGCCTTGGTTTGAGTTTGCTTTTTCTCCCCTTGCTGTGCTTAAGCTTTCTCAGTAGACACCTACATGCCAACTTGTCTGCTGTGTGCTCACTGCTTAATTCGTTTGTTCATACATTTTCTCAGCTTACTCCATGCTCTAGTTAAACTGTTGGGGGCATTTCAGGTACTTCACACAGCATTTTGTGTTTTTCTGAGGGCTTGTTGTTTATTTCCTTCTCTCACAGTTGTTCCTGGGAGGCTCAGAGAGGTGGTAGGGCTTTCCAGCAGCCTCCCAGAGGTGTCACAGCTCGCTGGGCTGCAGGGACATGATCTGCTCTGTGCTTGTGTGCCTGGGGCTGGTGTCAGACCCTGTGCTGGATGCTGAGCTGGGGAAGAGGCAATGGTCTGCTGCTCACCAAATGGGTCTGTGGCCACCTCCCAGGTCTCTCCAGCCAGGCTGGCTCAGGCCTGCAGTTTCAAGCCAGGCAAACATTCCCAGAGGGAAATCAGGGCATGATGATAGCAGCTCCGGAGCCTGGCATGGGAGGTCAGTAATCCTGGCACAGCTCAGTCTGGAAGGGGGAGTTTGGCCTTGTCTGTAGACAAGTGTTTAACACAAGAGGAGCCCACTGGACACAGAGGGGTGCCTGGGTCACATCCAGAACTTTTCAACCCTCAGAAATACCCAGATCTTCTCCAGATTTGCATTGTCCTTAACTCTGCTCAGGTAAGGAAGCAGGTAAGGGATGGAAGAAGCAGCTGCAGCTCCCAGGTCCTGCACGCACGTGATCCTGCCAGGACCTGGCTCAGAGCTCTGGCTGTACTGGAAGCCCATTGCAATGAAAGGGTTTTCCAGGGGATCAGCTTCTTGAGCCAGCAGGCCAGGGGACTGGCCAAGACTCAGATCAGCAAAGGCAGAAGGAGGAGAAGGTACAGCAGGGCCAGCTCAGGATTTCTCCTTCCTCATATTGCTCCTGTTTATTTGGCTTACAGCAGACTTGAGAAGCAGCCACAGCACAGCATGATCTGGGGCACAGGGTCCTGGGGTCCAGCTGCCAGGATCTGACCTCTTAGCATCCATCTGCCACAGGAGAGGCAGATTTCTTCACCTGACAGGGAGGAAATCAAGGTTTCATCTCATGTTTCTCTTATATGTCCTTCACTTCAGGCATTTGGGTTTTAATTGCTGAGTCTGTGACCAAATCAAACATTGTTCCATCTGGTGGAGTTCTCTGAGCAGTGCCCTTACTGCAAGTCTAAAACCTCATCACACTCTTACTGTTTTTAAGCCTTTAACAAAATGTTTTTCCATTCAGCAGTTTGCAAAAGTAAACTTCATTTGAACAATCCTCAAGTGCTCTGATTGCAAATAAAAGTTAAATGCACTAACAAAAATAATTGCTAGGCATGTGGGGTTGTACATTTAGGTATCCATAATTCACTAACAGTATATGCCAATACACAGCATTATCTGGATTTCCAGTGATTGCATTAGCATAAAAGCATGTTAGCATTTATCCTGTGGTACTAACATTTAAATATATATAAGTATGAAATATTAAGATCCAGCATTTTGGAGGCAAGTGAAACTACTGTCTGTAAAATGTTCCTGCATATTTTGAAGACACACTCCAGTATCTTCGCATGACAATCAGCATTCGCACCATTGGGTCCAAACATTACAAAAATGTCAATGTTTTATGCAAAGAGGAGCTATATTAAGCTAAAAAAGATTGCTGATGAGAGAAGTGTCTTCTGATGTCCTCTGAGCTATTTACAGGCAGCGTCTCCCTTTGTTGGTGGCACAGCCAGGCCTCTGTGCAGTCTCTATCTCCATGTTTCACAAGACTGGAAATGTTAGCCAGAAAGGATTATGCTTGAGATTAAAACCTCCATTTTTGAAAACTTTACCTACAGGAAACGCTTTTCCACACCAATAATTTGGGCATTTTAGTATTTTGTAATAAAAGGATTTTTGTAATCCGTTTAGAAGGGGAATAATAATTTATGTTGAATGCCTTCTTGAAGCTTTATCCCAAATGCTCCCCGTGCGCTTAGGGGTGAGTTGGAGGTGAGGATGGAGAGAAGTTAAGCTGCAAAAGGAAGCAGTTTGTATTTCATGGGGACAAGGCAGAAGGCTCAGAAGGTGAGATTTGGGCCTGGCCAAAGTGGGGAACTGGGAGGGCAGCCACTTGTGCAGCTGCAGTGAGAGACTCGTGGCATTTTGGCCAGACCTTTAAAAAACCCCTATGCTGGGGTGGCCAGGGACAAGGATGTCACACTGATGGTCCAAGCTGACATTTGCCATGTGTCCTAGAAGGGACAGTCCCAGCACAGCCTCTGTCCCAGCACTGCTGGGCTCTCACTCTGCCCTTTTGGCCCTGAGTGCTAAAATAACCCCCCAGGACTTGGTGAGAGCTTGGGAGTAAACTCATCACAGGTGATAACTGAAGCATGATCCTTAGCAACACCCAAGAGTTTTCCATGGATTGTCTTAGCTGTTTCCCAGAGATTAAACCCCTTAAAGGATGACAATCCTGAATATCCCATCCACTGTTATTTGTGTTACCAGCTCCAAGGCTGGTCCAGAGCTTTCCCCACTTTGGTGAAGCCAAGAGAGGCACAAGACGTGTTTGCTTCTCAAGAGAAGCCTCAGAGGAGCTCCCTGAGCAATGGGCTCTGTTCCTCCTGCTGTGCTGGGGTGTCCAACAGGGCTCAGCCTTGTGGGGTCCACCTGCTTTTGGTTCTGCTTTTCCATTGTCTTTTCTGAGGGAAGAAGGACGTGGGAATGCTGTCTCTTGCTCTGTCCACCAGTCCCTTGGTGCTGTCCATGCTCCCAGAGCACAAGAGTTGCCTGCTCTGTTGGAGAAGCAGCAGCTCCTCCAGAATGCCTCTGTCAAGAGGAAAGAGCTTCCACCAGATTTAAGGGGTTTGAGTTAGGTCCAGCTGTGCACTGAAACTGGTTGGTGCTCACTGGTGTTAAATAACACAGTGGCCCAAGCAATAAACCCAGGAAAAGTAAAATTAAAGACCTTGCTTCGATGCTGTCTTGTAAGGACATAAGAATTTCTGTGCAGAGAAATAAATCTGGTTAGCTTAACAAGCACTGTCCCTACCCATTTATTTCCAATCCATCTTCATCCCTCCCTCCTCCAGCTTCTCCTTTTACATTCTGCAGTATTTGCCCATCTCTTTATCCACTTTTCCTGATTTTTTCAGTGGCCCTGTTTGCCCACACCACGTGTTTCCCATCTCCCAGTTGCAGTAATTCCAGCTCCACTCCTTGACTTATAATTTCTTGCTTTGTGGATTGTCTCTTCTATTTCTGTTTGAACTCCTGACTTGTGTGGAGTTATCAGCCTCACTGCACTTAATTTCAAATTAATTTGATTGGGTCACCTCGATTTTTTTCTGTAATGATAATGAACTCAACCTATTTAGCCTTTCCCCATTATGAATAACCTTAACAAAAACTGCAGTGCAGTATAAATGGGTGTTTCATCATTGTGGTTAATTACACAGAAGAATAAATCCCTAAACATTTTTCAGCCTCTGAAATCTAACAAGGAAGTGTAATTAACAATTAAAGAGTAAACTGCCATCCTTGTGCTCTCAGGAAGACAAGGAGGGAAAAGTCTTGAATCCAAGATTTGCTCCTGGGTTTTTGGGGAGAAAGTTTTGGGGCACTGCTGATGGCTGGAAGTGGCAGAGGGTGGGGTCAGGCTTTGTCTGGTGCCAGGTGTGTTTTCCCCAGGTGCCTGCAGCTGCTGGACAGGGGACAAGGTGGGATGGCCCCCTCAGCCTGGGGGACTGGCTTTAGGCTGAGGACGCTGTCCTTTCTGTAAAACTCGGGGGTTCTGGGGCAGGTTGGGCTGGTGTTGTGAGAGAGGACACAGAGACCAAGCAGTGAGGATGAAATGGGAGTGTTTGGCCTCATCCCACGCGGGCACTGAGCTCCCACACAGCTCTCCCAGCACCAGGCTCCACTGGCTTCTCCCACTTCCCCGGGGCTCAGGCAGGTGGCCTCGTCCTCCTGTGTCCTCCACACAGCAATGGGTGCTCCCAGAGCCTGCAGGACCTCCTCAGTGCACAGCTGCTGATGTGCCAAGAGCTGTGGGAGGTGTCCTGCCCCACAAACACAGCCCCACAGAACAGCCAGTGCTGCCCAGGGCTGTGGCAGGCGTGGGGAGCACCAGGAAGCTGCTCCTGCAGAGCTTCAGCAGCGAGGGAAAGACTCATCACAGCCAGCTCATGCATTATATAAAACATGTTGTTTCTGTCTCATCGTGTTTAGTAAATGCTCTCTGCTAAAGCCTTTGAGTTACTGTGGTGGTTTCCATTTAAAATACATGTTCAGGCTGGTTACCTAATCACTTTCTGCCAAAAAAACCAGCCCAAACTTGCTGTTTCCCAGTGCAGACGTGGTTCTGTAGCTGGACACAACATGTATTCCTCTGTCTCTTCAGCCACTGTTTATTCATCCCTCTGCTCTCTACAGTTCCCTGGCAGGAGGGTGGAGCCAGGCAGGGCTTGGTCTCTTCTCCCAAGTAACAAGCAATAGAACATGAGAAAACAGCCTCAAATTCTGCCAGGGGAGGTTTAGATTAGGGAAATATTTTTTCACTGAAAGGGTTGTGAAGTGTTGGAGCAGCCCTGGAGGAGTTGTGCAGATTTGGCACTTAGGGCCACAGTTTAACACGCTGGTGTGAGATTAATGGTTGGACTTGATGATCTTGGATGTCTTTTCCAGCCTAAATGATTCTGTGATCCTATGTTTTCTGTTTACCCTTTTTACTACAGCCTGTACGCTCTGCTAATGGCTTCACAGGCTTCAAAGATTTGCCTCCCTAACCACCTGCATTATTTTCCCAGGTCTTGGCATGTTCTCTGCGTTCCCTCCAGTAGGTGCAAAACACTCACCAAGAGGAGGCAGCTGCATCTGCTCTTTGCTCTGGGTGTGCAGGGGGCTGGGGCAGCCCCTCATTGTGTGTTTCAGAAGGGAGCTTGACAAGTGTATTGAGTAGAAGAAGGAAGGGAGGAATGGGAGACTGGGAGCTGAACAACAGGAGTGGGAAATGTAGGATCCAGCCTCAGTGAGGAACTGCTCCCAGCAGGGTTTGGGGTTTGGGACAGCATTGACCCTTATGATTGCAGCCATTGTCTGAGCCCCTGTGGGAGGATGTAGATCCCATCTCTTCCTCTGTAGGTCCTGCTGTGCCCTGCTGCCCCTTCCTGATGGTGGCTTTTGTTGAATTTCATTGCCAGCTGGCAGAACAGGGCTGTCACAGGGATTTTGGGGTGCTGCTCTTGCCTCTTGGCGGCCCCTCTTCTGGATTTAGCCATATTTTCTCCCCCACTCCTCTCCTTGTGCTGAGTTGAGGGCAGCAGAGCTTTCACAGGAGGCAAAATAACCCAAAGCAGCAACTGCAGACTCCCATGGCATCCAAGAGTGGCCCTTGGCTGTCCCGACAGAAGAGGGATCAACCTCATTTCCAGGTTGGCATCTTCCAGCCTACCTGTTCTCTTAACACAGTGCTTTGGTAAGTTTTCTCTCATCTGTCTATTCATGTGCTTAAAGATTCATTGAAACAGGTGATTATTCATCCATGCAGACAGTTCCTCAGGCCTTTCACCAGATTGCTGCCAACCTCAGCTGCTTCGAGGCTCTCCAGGTGTTCGAACGGGATGAGAGAAAACAACAGCTTACTGGAAATTATCTCTTTCTGAAGAAACTCCTCATCACTGTTAACTACTTGCTCTTCCCTCAGGTGCTGACATTCTGTGTCTTCTTGTGAGCTGGGTTTTGATCTCCCTTTATTTTAGATGATCTTTTTTCTGCTTGAAAGGAGATGTCCAGCAGATGCCCTCAGAGCAGCCTGGCATGTTTTGGGAGGGGATGACTCCCTGGCTTGGCTGCCTGAGCAGCCCTCAGAGCCCTGATGCTCAGGACAGCTGTCTGTGGCCACCTGATGTCCCTGGAGAGCTGGGCCAGTGGCAGCCCCATCCCTGAGGGCAGCTGGGAGTCCCCACACGAGCTGCAGAAACATCCCCGCAGCCACTTCCCACTGAGGCTCGGCCCCTCGATGCCACTGCAGGAGCCCTGAATAGATTTGAAAACTAATTTGCTGCTCAGAGCATCAATAGATGTACGTCACTTGTCCTTTCTGCTGCATTTAATGAGTTTCCAAGGTACTGCAGCCAGTTCCAGAAGGCTGCCATCAAAGGATCTTGGCTTCCATCAGAAGCCTCGTGCCCCTCAGCGCTCTGCACTGCTCACGTCTCACATGTCTCTTATGAATTCAACACAGAGCACATCGTGTAATTTCTTGCAACCATCCTTTCCAGACTGTCTCTCCTTTTTTTCTTTCTGAATGCCTTGAACACTGGGGATGGGAGAGAGAAAGGGCTCTTCCTCCAGTGAGGTGGTGTTAGCTGGAGCCCAGGAGAAATGTGGGTCATGCTGAACGTCCTGTCACTGCTGCTCTCCGCAGGCATGACTCCCTCAGTTACCCCTGCAGGTGCTCACCATAACTGTTCCCTCCTGTTAATCATCCTGAAGCTGGCTTTAGGCATCCCAGCCTCAGCTGGCACTGTGTGGGACAGCAGCTCTGTGGGTGAGGAGGGAGGGGAAGCTGACAGCCAGGGGACAATGGGCACCCTGTGCAGCGGCAGTTCCGAGGGACAGGTCATTCATCCTTAGCTGCATCTGCTGAGATTGATCATTAGGGCTGCTGTTTTGTATAACCCACCAGATCAACGTGGGAATTGCCTTATGAAAGTGGACATGCAGGCTTGGCTGGCTGGAAGGGCCCCTGGCAGGGTTGCAGAGGAGGGAGCACAAAACCCAGGTGCTGAGGGTGTGCTGATGTGTACACGAGGTTTTCTGAAGCCCTGAGCAGCTCAAACCTGCCATACACGATGAACCAAAAGGGTTCTTGGGTTTTATCTGTTTCTGTCAGTGCAGCAGGGAGGGCTGGAGAGGGTTTCTGGTCCATGCCTGGTGCAGTAGGGTGGCTGCTGCCAGCATCCCTCTGCTCGGAGGCTGTGCACAGGAGCCCGTGTGAGCTGCTCTGCACGTTCCTCCTCTCCTTGTGGAAGTAGCTGTGTCATATTTCCATACATTCTCTGTAATAAAAGCCCCTAAATATGATCTTAGTTTGTTTGCATGACTTGTGACGAGCAGGAACTCACCTGAGTTGTTTTCCAAATTAATACCCCGCTGCTTTTACTTAACAAGGTGTTTTTCCAAGCTGAGAACAGTAATGACTCTGAGATTTCTTTTTAAAAAATGCATTTTCTTCTCAGGTACTTCATATTGAAATCTGTCTTAATTTCAGTTCAGCTAGTGTGTGAAAACACACAGTGAGGCATTATTAGTCCCTGAAGGAATAAAGACAGATGGAGCCCAAAATGGAATTGGCTTTATGATTAATTGAAACCTTCAAGAGTGCGGTGGAATCAGGGCTTGGTCCTTCCCTGGCAGCACCTGGGGATCAATTGAGCTGGCATGAAGAGCTCAGGGGAGACATGCAGATGTCACAGTGCCAGCCCTGAGCTGTCCCCTCTGGATGGGAGTGGTGGCTGGAGGAGGGCGGGGTGGCCCAGGTGTGGCTCGGGGTGAGGGAGGGGTGCTGGCATCTCGGGGTCCTTGTGTGGGATGATGTGTTTGGGTAATGAGCTGCTATTTCTGCCTCCAGCCTCCCGCAGCTGTGCACGATGGCTCTCGTGTCCCTGCACACAGAGCTGAGCGGGGAGGAGGGGAACGTTTCCATGCTCCAAAAAACTTGAGAATGTGGAGGTGTGGGAGTGGCACGGGGTTTGGGCTCTGCTCTGGGTTCCTGCTCCATGTGTGACCTGGGTCCTTCCCATCCTTGCCTGTGACAGGGAAGGGAGTAATGAAGAAACACCAGGTGGGCTGAACGTGTGGTGGCTTCAGCATTAGTGGACATTTCTGGGCTCTGTAGCCACTGACATTTACAGTATTTTCTGCTAGATAGGAGGAAAAAGTGTTGCAGAGAGTTCTCCATCATATTTTGGGAGCAAGTCCTCCCTGTGCAAATGGGCTTTACTGCTCATGGTGGTGCTGTCACGGTCAGCAAGCCTTGAGCAGCTCTGGAGCTGGGGAGAGGCAGCAAGTGAAGGCAAAGTTGCTTTGCAAAGGCAAATCCAGATTGTGTCAGCAATTCTGTTTGGAGAGGACATGAAGGGGATGGTCGAGAGCAGTGGTGGCAGCCCCAGGGGATTCCCAGTTTCCCAGCTGGTGCTCACTGGTCTGGGCTCTGTGCACAGGTTGTGCTGTCATTGCCCACGTGCCAAAGGCTGTGGCTGCCTCCCCATTCAGTGGCAGCTGAATGGAGCTGAGTGTTGAGAATAATTTAAGGAAGGATTCGGTGTGGGAAGTTGCAATTGGCTGCAGAGATCGTGGTTTAAGGTGTGGTCGTGGCCAGGAGCCCATGGCTACGTGTGCTCAGCAGGGGTGTGTGCACTGAACTGGTCTTGCTGGGGCAAACTGGATAACAAACGGCATCCATGGGCCCCTCAGCTGGGAAGAAGGTACAGGGGACATCTCCCACATGCAGCCTTTTCACAGGCACCTGTCCCATGGGGTAGCAGCAGCCCTCCCAGTTAAGGTGACCACTGGGACCTTGCTAACTGTGTTGCCAAGTGGGAGCTGGAAATGAGCTGATCCCACAGATCTGTGGGGAGCCAAGTTAACTCCTGGGACATCACACCCAGCACCTCACCAAACTTCCAGTGTTCACTCACTCCAACAAGTGCAGTTGGAGTTTTGTTATCCCTGAGCCCCCCTAGGATGGCAGCAAGTTTGCTGAGGTGGATTTTGGACAGGAGGAAGGCTCTGTAGCTGAGCTCTCTGCAGGACCTGGCCAGAAGTTGTGGAGAGATGCTATAAGGCTGCTGTGGATTTTCTTCTCTTTCCCTGGGGACTCCATGGATTGCAGATCAGCGGATTGTGGATTAGTGGATCAGGAATTAGAAATGCATTTTTATTCTTATGTTACACACTAATGAACTGACAAATTTAATTTCTATAAATCCAGCTATTTCAGCTGGAATTGGCGAAGTCATCTTCTGTCTCTTCTGGTACCTTGAGAATGGCTGAATCCTGATCTCTCTGGGGTCACATCATCCACATTCCCTTCTCTGTCTTTAGCCTGTGTCTGTTCCAGAAGTGCAGAGTGCTCTCCAGGAAGAGCCCATCCCTCGTGGGTGGCTGCTGTGCTCATCCAGGGCTGTGCTCTCTGTGGCCACGTGTGCCTGTGCCAGTGCAAGGAGGGGAGCTCAGCCCCAGGGAGCAGGGCTGGCACCAGCCCAGGGGCTCCAGCTGGGGTGTCTGAGCCCACTGGGAGCAGCTCCAGTGTCTGTGCCAGGCAGACACGCTGTCAAACCCAGCGCTGTGGGTGCCTCCGTGGCACAGCACAGAGTGTTTGCCCAGCTCCAGGTGTGAGGTGTGCTTGGCTTACATCTGGAATCAGAATATCCTGAGCTGAAGGGACCCACCAGGATCACCCCGTCCAGCTCCTGGCCCTGCCCAGACCCCCCAGCAATCCCCCTGTGCATCCCTGTCCAAACGCTCCTGGAGCTCCGGCAGCCCCGGGGCCGTGCCCATTCCCTCGGGAGCCTCTGGGGGAAGAACCTTTCCCTGCTCTCCATCCCAAACCTCCCCCTGCAGCCGCTCCCTCCTTCCCTGAGCTCTGCCCTCAGCTCCTCTGCTGCAGCTGAACCAGCCCAGTGCCCTCAGCCGCTCCTCGGGTGGTCCCTGCAGACCCTTCCCCAGCCCCGGCTCCCTCCTCTGGGCTCTGCAGCAGCTGCGGATCTCTCTGATCTTGGGGCACCCAAAACTGTCTCAGAGCTCAAGGTGAGGCTGCCCCAGCCCAGGACAGAGCAGGACAATCCCCTCCCTTGGCAATGCTGGGCCTGATGCCCCCCAAAAAGGAGGAAAGAAAAGTCTAATAGATTTTTTTTTGCCCTAGGGCTCGTTCCTGTGAACGAAGCGGAGATCTTCCCCTGCTCTTTCGCATCTCTCCGTGGGGAGGCTCCTGGTTCCTTGGGCTCAGCTGTCACAGAGGGGTTTGGGTGAGGCTGGTGGCTGTGCAGGTGGCAGTGGGTGCCTCTCCTGCAGCCCCACTGTTCTCCTGGTCTGAGGTGGCACCTTCCCACCCCAAACCTGTGCCAGGGACAGCAGAGAGCAGAACAAGGCATTTCTGCCCATCAAAGCCCAGCAGCCTGCCCAGTGGGACCCCATCAGTGGGGGAACAGCAGCTCCATCATTACCCAGTCACTCCTCAGAGCTTTCAGTGAGGACTAAACAGAATGGCCCTGGCTTTCCAGAGCAGGCTTTATGCCTGTGCTCTGTGATGCTGAAAGGCTGAAATGCAGGGGCCTCTCACCAGGAACCCCAGCAGAGCCTCTCCTGCTGCAGGGCCAGAGCAGAGCACGGGACATCCACAAGTGCCCGTGACTGATGGGTGGCTCTGGGGCTGTGCCTACAATATCCTGATTAACAATTAACATGATGGAACCGGGAAATACATCTCGTGCCTCGCCCCACGCCGACAGGTGAGGATGGATAGATGTTGCCTGGTTGATTGCTGTGCCTTGTTAGAGCCTATTTAGGGTTGATTGAAAAGCAGAGGCTTTGTGTGAGGAGAGACCTTTCATCTCCTGGCAGAGCCAAGTGTGTTTCCCATCAGGAAGCGTTCCTTCTCTGCTGCTTATCTCTAACCCCCGCTTTAAACCTGAGCCTGGCGGAGACCAAAAGAAAGGCAGGATCAAAACAAAAATAATTGGGATCGCTGGCTTCCGTGGGCAGTCTGAAGCCGTTATTCCTACTTATCAGCTGGTTATTCCTCTATAACTCTTGCAAGAGACAATTCAGCATTTGCAGCATCTCCTTGATGAAAAGCACTCCAATGAAATAACCATGGCAACAGTTGCTGAGGGCTGGCGTGTCGAGGGACAGAGATGTGCTCTCCAAAGGACTCCGGGCCAAACTTCCCTGACAAACGGCAGCAGGAGGTGATGCAGGGAGAGCTCTGAGTGCTGGCTGTCGTCCTGCTGGGGTCCCAGCTGTGCTGGGCATGCAGGCTGCCCCAGGGCACACAGTTACAAGGAACATTCTGTTAATTGTGGGCATCTTCCCCTCCAGATGGAAGGAGAGCTCGTAACCTGAAAGCTGATGGGGGGAATCATGGGGACACTCCAGGGGGAAGGAAAGGCCAAGGAGAGGACCTCAGGGACAGACACCACCTGTGTTCCCAAAGCCATAGAGGATTTCCCAGGGTTTGGAAGCTCTGGGAAAGGTTGTGTCTCTCTGCTGTTGCTGCCAGAGACTGGTATCGATAACAAACACTTGACATGTCTAATTTCAGAGCAGCTTCTTTTTAAACCAGCTCTAAGGCTGTGTTTGAGGCTCTTCAGGAGAGGGAACAGAGGTCACGTGGAGGAGTTTGGGCATTTGCCTTGAAGAGTTGGCCCTTGGTGCATGGCAGGAGCCAGCAGAGCCTGGACTGAGCTTGGAGAGTTTGTGCCAAGGGTCCTTCAGCCCTTGTGCTCTCCCCTTGCCCAGGGGTTGTCTAAGTGCTCACTGTTAGGAGCACCCATGTCCTGCTGCTCTCCAAATGCTCTGGTCATAATCTTGCCTGGGGGAGCAGCTTATTTTACGGGATGAAGGCTTCTCAAGTGGCTTTGTGGGCACGGTGGTGTTTCTGTTAGGCACTGTTCTCTCTTTGTTGTCTTAGCTGCATGTTTAGCAGCCTGAAAAGTAAAAGGAGGAACGTTCAGCAGAAGAAAAAAGGAGCCTGTTGAAAAGCAGCATTTGTACAGATTTCTGAGAAAAGGGCAGTAAATACTCCACCTCTGCTTAATAATAATAATAATAGGCAGACTAAGTATCTCTAAAAATATAAAATAACGTGGGCCTATTTGGAATAGTCAACATCCTTATCAGCCTGCTGCCATCTCTGCAAACAAGTTTCACTAGAGATTCTGGGCATGATTTTCAATGGCTCAGAGCAGCTGTAGCTTCTTTGACTTCAGTGAAAAGTCTGAGTGCTTGGCACGGCAGCAAACCAAGCCTCTTCCTTTCTGCTTCAAATTGGGGCTTGATTCTAAGTGAGATGAATTTTCTCCTCCTGATAATTCTGTGCATCTGAAGTGATTACAGCTCTGCGTGAGTGCTCTTTTAGGAGATTTCAATGCAGCGTTTTCTTCCGTCTTAAAAAGGTTCCTTCAAGCCCTATGATGCTGGAGAAGGGGGGAAAAAAATAAATCCTGGTGGAAGCCGTTACATCTTCCTATGCAGATGAGAGATTAAAACTTGTATTTTTATAAAACACTCACGGGGGCTAAATCGGAAAAGTTCTGTTGAGGCGAGCGGGTTTTGGCTGGTGGGAACGTGCTGCTAAATTCTTATCTGGCGATGGGGAGGCAGAGCAGGGAGTGGTATTATTTGGAGTTCTTAGAGAGTGAGCTTTAATGTTTGCTTAACTCCGCTAAAAATAGACGCCACCCTCTTTTCCTAATAGGCGGCATTTGTCACACTTGATTCATTTCCTCTCCCAAACCGAGCTCCTTCATGAATATTCATCTCTGCTCCCCAGGAATCTGCCTGTCCTCAGAAGTTGTACTCGCGGCCACCGCCGTAGCGATGCGAGCCAACCTTCGGGGGCTCCCGGCCCCATCCAGCAAAGCTCTCAGCTCTGCAGAGCCTAGCAGGGAGCTATCGGCAGCTGCCTGGGCTCTGCCTCCTCTCCGAGCCGTGATTGCTCCTTGTCCCCCTCGATGAGACCCTTAACGAGCCTCCCGTTCCTGTTGTCATAGCAGCGCCCGCCGCAGCCGAGTCTCTAATTGTGTGATGGGAGGATCGGCTCGGATGTTTCTCTAGTGGGGATTAGGCCAAAAGGTCCCCTCTGAACTGGGGGGAATGTGGCTTCCTTCAGAAGACGCTAAAACTTGGTAGTCAGAGATTTCTGCCGAGGGAAGCTTTCCACAGGGAGAGCAGTCCTTACAGAGCTCTTCCATTCATGCTCTGCCGCCGCTTAGAGCAGAGGCAGCCAGCCAGCGATGCCAAAGGAGGATGTAAAACTTCCTCATTAAGGAAGTCTGTCAGTGCCTCAGACCTCCTAAACTCGGGGGTTCAGAGCATGTGGACGGTCCCTGCCTTTTGCTGCTGGACCGAGAGAAATCCTCTCCTGCCTGGTGAGAGCTGGGGAAGCAGGGATCGGCTCCTGCTCCTTCCTCTGGTGCCCTTGCTCGGCACCACCAAGGAGATTTCCAGCCACTAGAAGAGTTTTATCGGAGTTGCTCTGGCGTTGTGGGTGAGAAATGTGCACGGCAGAAGGAATGAGCTCATCACACCTTTCCCCCTGCGAGCCCAGGAGTGGCTGCGCTGGGGCCATGGTTGGTTAAAGAGGGCACAAGAGGCAGAGCTGGGTGTTTGCTGCTCCACCCCGAGGAGTGATTCGTCAGCCAGGATGCTCTTTTTAACTGGTAGGACCCGTGAAAGGCTCAGCATCCCTGTCCTGGCATGGAACAGCAGCACGGGGCTTGCCTGGAGCCGGAGGGCCAGTGACTGGGTCATCCCCAGGGACGCTGCCTCATCTGCTGCTGGCTCAGCCTGGAGCCAGGAGGGGCTGCAAACAATTGACTGCTGCCAGTGCCAGGGGATGGGGATCAGCTGTGCCTGCTCCCAGGGCCCTCTCTTGGAATGCACACATCCATCCCCTGTGCCTCTCACTGGGTTTATTCCACAGTGCTGAAATGTAGCCAGGATAATCTGTGACCAAAACACGAGTGGTGTTTTTAGAGAAAGAAGAGAGAAAAAATAAATCCTCACGCACCTCAGTCTCTCCCCCAAAATTAAAAACTCCCCTGGCCAAGTCCTGCAAATGAGTTTTTGTTGTTTGTGCAGTGAGGAGCCAGATTTTTAAAGGCTGGCTTTCAATTTTACAGCCGTTTATTATAGGCATGAATAATTGCTGGCACAGTGCTACCACTGCTGTTGTTTGCTCTTAAGGTTGGGCCAATTACATGTGTAAGCCCTTGATTTACAAGCAAAAGCAGAACTAAAGGAGCTTTGTGGCCTACATTTCAAGAATGAGTGATGTGTCCATGGTCAGCTGTGGGTTCCCAGGTTTGTTCTGTGAAACACAGAGGTCCGTGGCCATGAATGTGTGGCCCAGATTGTCCGAGGTGTCGTGTGACACGGGCTGTCACAGCACAGCCTGAAGGACACGGCCAGGGAGCAGCGTGTGAGGCTCGGGAAGCTGCCCAGATTCATCCCATGGCAGGAATGCTGGAAGGTTGTGCTGCATTTGGGGAATTCACAGGGAGCACACAGAAAAGAGAGGGAATTGGAGCTGAATGTAACGGTTCTGCAGGATGGGCTTCAGCAAAGTCCTGTTTTCCAGCATGAGAACTGGTCTGTCTCCAGCTCCTGCTGTCCAGTCAGCCCTCCTGGAGAGGAGGATCCCAGAATCCCAGAAAGGTTTGGGTGGGAAGGGACCTTAAAGCCCATCCCCATTCCACCCCAGCCATGGCAGGGACACCTCCCACTGTCCCAGGCTGCTCCAAGCCCTGTCCAGCCTGGCCTTGGATACTTCCAGGGATCCAGGGGCAGCCACAGCTGCTCTGGGCACCCTGTGCAAAGGTCTCATTTTCTTCCCAATATCCCATCCAACCCTTCCTCTGTTAGTGGGAAGCCATTGCCCCTTGTCCTGTCACTCCAGGCCCTTTTCCAAAGTCCCTCTCCAGTTTTTCTGGAGCCCTCTAGGCACTGGAAGGGGCTCTGAGATTTCCTCAGAGCATTCAGTTTTCCACTCCACCTCTTTCAGCCTATCTCCAGAGCAGAGGTGAGCCCATGGAATAGCTGCTATCCCTTGTGGAACTTAAAAATGGCTGATTGAGACCAGAGGAGGTTTTTCTTGCTTTTGCACAGCAGGCAGAGAGTGGGGAGGGGGTAGGTCAGTGTGATGACTGTTTCCCCATGGGGTGATGGTTTCCAGACATCCGCCACAACCGCTGTGACCTGGACTCTGCATTGCCTGGCGTGGGGAAGGAGTCACCGTGGGGCGAGCTGGGCAGCCAGCCCAGTGTGAGGGAGGGTGAGGAGCTGTGCTCATCCTCCCTGGCCTGGTGTCCTTGCTGCTGGGGGAGCAGGAAGGGCAGGATGTGAGGAAGGGCAGGAGCAGGCAGGATGTCTGTGGACGCTGATGTCATTGTCACAAATCAGTCGTGGATGTTGTCAGCGGGAGGCAGCGGCAGCTGGGCTTGGGCAGGGGCCAGCGTGTCACACCCCAGGGCTGGCCAGAGGAGCACGATGCACTCATGTCCTTACTCATCACACAGCAGGTGGCTTCTCATCCCTCTCCTGCAGGGTTTGTGTGGTCAGCTGGAGACCAGGGCCACCCCCCTGGTGTGCAGGGCCCGGGCTCAGTCTGAGTCCTGCTGATGGAGCTCAGGATCAGGCTCAGTCTGAGTCCTGCTGATGGAGCTCAGCTCAGGATCAGGCTCAGTCTGAGTCCTGCTGGTGGAGCTCAGCTCAGGATCAGGCTCAGTCTGAGTCCTGCTGGTGGAGCTGGGCATGGAGATTCTCTGTCCCAGCTTGGCACAGGCTGCTCCCACGTGGAGTCACGGACATCCATCCAGGCAGGAAGCACTGGTGCAGGACCAGTGATTTCTGAAGTGATTTCCTGAAGCATCTGAAGGCAGAGGCAGTAGCTGGTCCCCCCAGGGCTGGCAGGCCCCGGGGGCAGCAGAGCCATGGGGAGGCACAGCCAGATTTGTTTACGAGGCTGCAATCGGCCGGGCTTTTACATCCCAGCAATTACTGGCAAGCCTTGGCTCCTCCTGCGCCTTGGCAGCACATGTGTGAGCTCCTGGTTGTGGCACCTCCCCGTCCTCTCCTCACGGAGTCTAGCAGTGGGAAGTGCTCATCGCAGCTCACATTTGCCTGGCGTATGTCTTTCCACAGTTCCAGAGTGTGGAATGAATTGAACTCGCTTCCTCCTTCACCTTCTCGCTCAAGCTGTTCCTGGATGCAGCTCCGCTTCCACAGCTCAGCTCTCAGAGCTTTCTTTGCCCTGGGGATGGAGCCCTTCTCTCCTGCCTGGCAGAACCTGCCTGGATACTCCCCCTTGCAGAGATGTTGTTCATCTCATGATCTTTTGGGCTTTTCCTACCCTTTCCTTGCCAGGCTGAGGCTCTCTGTCCACCCTCTCCTCAGTTGTGGCAAAGGAGGCTTTTTGTCTTTGCCTTCAGGGTCATTAAATCTTAATTAGCACGTTCTTTGTCAAGGTATCTGCTCTCTCCATCCATCAGTGATGCAGGGCACTCTGCTGACATTCTCTTCCTCCTGCATAATTATCTTATTCCACTGCATCTTTTATGCAGAATCTTCCCTTCTGGAAGTGCTCCTCTCCCTGCTCCCACTCTTCCTGAGTGCCCAGTTCAGCTCTGGTACCTGCCATGGCTTTGTTCCTTATACCTGCATATGAATTCTTTGCGTTATTCCCATTTTTTATCAACTACCTCAATCATTTTGGCTCTTTGAGAGCTTGATTCAGGCATTTGTTGGCATTTCCTTCACCCTCTGTCTGAAGATGGGATCTGTGTCAGCTTCAGTGTTCCTACATGAGTGTCTACCTGGGCTGGCTTTCCAGGCTCCCTCTCCAGCCAGGGACAGACAATCCTCCAAATGCCAAATCATTCCAGCTAAGGCAGGAGTCAAAGGCAGCCCCATCTCCCATGAGACAGAGCATCTTTCTGCTCACTGCTGCTGACCTTGAATTCCTCAGATGCTTTTCAGAACAGATGCAGCCCCCTTCAGAGTGACCCTAAAGCCCTGGGCAGTGGATTTGCCTCTCTGGGTTATTCCCAGAGACTAAAACAGACACAGGGTCTCCAGGGACGTGCAGACCACAGGTCAGGACATGTTACTGAGGGAGCCCAGGCAGCTTTTGTAGGCTGGATATCTTAATTGTAGCTGTCTGGTGTTAACAGAGATGAATCTGGCACTTGAAAAGGTTTGGGGAAATGTTTTCTTCTTAATTTGTATTTAGGAAATGTAAAGGTATATAGTGAAAGTTTAAAACCCGACAGCAACAGTAATAACAGTAATTATAGGTGGGCACAATTTTCTTTTATCTTTTAACTGAAGCTGCTAGAAAAAAATGACTGCTGTGCTGATACTTGGCAGGGACACTGATGTGAGTACCCACTTGTTTCCGAAAAACGCAGTGGGATTTTTAATGACCATCAGCAGCACAACCTTGATTTTTAAATGTCATCCTAAATGTAGCAGTTACAGCCTCCTCTGCCATGGCATGTGGGTGGGTGAGTAGGGATGAATCAGAAAGCAGAAAGAATTGCTGGTGCTTTCTGTGGCTCCCAAGTTTTCCTCGAGGGCTTCCCAGGCAGGAACTGGCTGGAATTGTCCGTGGGTTGTGTCACAGTCCCTGGTCCCGTGGCATCTCCTGCTGTTGCTCTCCCCTCTATTAATCCATGATTATGTTGTTTGACATAGAATGAGTTCATCAGGTTTCTTCAGGAGCTGGTATTCCACAGGATACCCTGTTTATCAAAACAAGATAAATGAAAAAAAGGTTTCCTAGCTTTTGCAGATGCAGCTTTTCCATTCTCTCTCTGGCTGGAAACATTCCCCAGGCTTCGCTTTCGGAGGTGAAATCTGTGCTTGGCATTTGCAAGATGGTGATTTGCTTTGGTAAATGGAGCAAAGTCTTGGGTTTGAGTCATGACTCAGTGAAACAAACCTGCTTTTAGCGACTGTAGCGATTCTAATAGCACCATGAAACCCGGTGGGACCGGGAAGAGCCAGAGCAACGCTGCAGTGGGGGGTTCCAGCCTCTTCCCTGGCCTGCCAAGGAGCGGCCCGGGCCGGGATGAGGCTGGGCAGGGATGAGGGGAGCAGAACTTGAGGAGCATCCCCTCCCGGCCGGGGACCAGGGCCAGGCGGGCCGGGATGGGGCTGGGCAGGGATGAGGAGATCGGAGCATCCCCTCCCGGCCGGGGA
>NW_015379270.1:219076-234879 GCF_001522545.3 Parus major | reverse complement strand
CAGGCGGGCCGGGATGGGGCTGGGCAGGGATGAGGAGATCGGAGCATCCCCTCCCGGCCGGGGACCAGGGACAGGTGGGCCGGGATGGGGCTGGGCAGGGATGAGCGGAGGGGAGGCTCTGCCTGCCCGGGGACAGGAGCTGCGAGCAGATGGCAGGGTTAAAATAGGACAGAGCTGAGCCGAGCTGCTGCTGCAGGGAGAGGAGTGAAATGCCTGTTCTCACACTTCGCTCTGAGGCTCGGGAAGAGCTGCGGAGTGCCTGCGCTCCGCCGGCATTCCCAGCAGGAACGCGCCAGGCAAAGGCGTCCTCGGGTTTCTGATATTATTAGCACTTGTCTTAAAGAAAAATCAGCTCAAATGAGCAAGCAAACAAACAAAGCGAGTAACAATGGAAGGGCTCAGCCTCGGGCCCCCTTCAGCATCTCTCAGGATGATTAGTGGGATGTGTCACATTGGCACCGGAGAGCGGGAGCGTTCCGAGCCGAGGCTCTTCTTCTGGTGCTTTCAGACAGCTTTTTGCAGTGTTTTCATCTCACCTAAGGCGTGTGAATAGGTTTTTGTTGAAATATCCGAGTGACTCGGCGTGCCTGGAATGATGCCCAGAGCGATTCAGCAGGCGAGGGGGGAGAATTCTGCACAAAGCTGCCCCACTGCGGGCTCGGAGCGGCTCCCGGGGCTCCGGCAGCAGGAGAGGGCTGGGAGGGACCTTGGACGTTCTGCCACCGTCCTGGGCCACTTGGATCTGGAGGCGGGCAGGGAACAGGAATGTGAGGAAGAGGAGGAGCAGGGAGGCAGGAGCCAGCACTCTCACTCCCACCCTGACACGGCTGCCGACGCTCCTGGGAGCTCTTCAGTCTCCCTGTCTATAAATCAGGAGGTGCTTTGAAGGCTCTGTGATGAACAACATGGGATGAGCTCGAGGCCGTGGTATTAATCCTGAACTATTGTTCTTTCTTGCTGTGTTGGGATTTTTTAAAAAAGAAATCAACACAATTTTTGAGGGCTCTGGCTAAAGCGGCACAGAAATAAATGAGTTCTGCTCACACTCAGAGAGCATCTCCTCATTTTTATTAATGTGGCCTCTGATGAAGCACAGCCCATCCCTCGGCACCGATCCACATCTGACCTACAGTAAATACCAGGCTTTCAGGAACCCATGGGGAGTGTTTTGTAAGTGTGGCACACAGAGCAATAAGGTTGATTTACCTTCAGAAACAAAGCATCACTTTGGGTGATTGAGCACTGGGGATTTCCTGGGATGCCTTTCCCTGTGCACTGTGGAAATGCCTGTACCTACCTGGAAGGGTCAATCATTCACCACGCTGAGCTGGAAGAGAGCTCACGCTGTTCCCACTGCAGGTGGGACATTGGTCACCTACAGCCCTTGTGTCACACAGGGGTGACAAACCCTCAGAGTGGCCTGAACGGCCACTTCACCAACAGAACAGAGAAGTCAGGCTGACCTCAACAATGCTGACATGGGGATGGCAATCATCCTGAAATCCCCCAACCCTTTGCATTTTATCCTAGAACAGTCTGTGGGTTGTTGATTAAACCCACAGAAGCTGAGCTGTCATCTCAGGCTCTTGAAGTTGTATCCTGCTCTTGCCCTGGTGTCTGTGGGAGCTCCAGGTGCAGATCCCCCCTGGAGCAGCCCAGAGAGGCTCAGGGACAGCGCCGGTGTCCCCAGAGCCAGGGGCTCGTGCTGGCACTGAAATACAGCTCAGAGCTGGCAGAGCCAAGGCCAGCAGAAAAGGGCTCTGGGAGTGTCCTTGGAGGCCTCAGTCCTGCTGGGGCAGTGAAATTCCTGCCTGGGCTCGCTCTGGGGCTGTGTGTGATCTCCTCTCTGTTCTTGTGGGACCATTTTTTCCTACAGCTATAAATAGAGCCAGTCAGTTTGTTGTTTGTGTGTGTTCAGCAGAACAATCTGGTGTGATTGGTTTTGTTCTGGCACCTGAGATTTTACTGCCAGAGTCGGTATTCACTCTACTCTGCTCCCTAGAGAGGTGAGGAAGAGGAGGGGACTCGGCTCAGTCCCTGTGTTCTCATTGCTTTCTCCATGCTTTGGGCAACTCCTGGATTCTGCTGACTCCCACAAGTGCCCCAGCTCCTGCATCCCACACCTGGAATGCTGGGTCCCAGCTGCAGGGGCTTTCTGCAGCCCTGTGAGGTGTCTTGCTGCAGCAGATTTGTTATTCTGTATTTTTATTTAATTACTTACTTTTACAGCTCTTTGCATAAATCTAATTATCCATCTGTTATGCTGCGTTAGGGCACCGCAGCTCCTCGGATTTCTTCCTGTTCTAAACACTAAACTTGGCCTCTCTGGGCTCAGCTGAGCTGGGTCTCCTCCCTGCAGGGCTCCCAGTGGCTCCTGGGCACACCAAGCTCTGTGTTGTGACCACAAAGGGCCGGGAGCTTGCACCAGGTAATTCCCACTTCCATGGTGCGGCAGGGAGCAGAGTGTTCCCAGATAAAGCCGATGTCACCGGGATCTTACAGCCCTCTGCTTCCAGAGGGGACACTGGAGGGCTCACAAGAAGCTCCCTCTCTCTTGTCTGGGACACAGACAGGTGGTTGGAAGCCAAGCCAAGGTTCCCCCAGCTTTTCCCAGGTGCCTTCCCCGCTGGGAATGATTCCTGGGATGATTCACGCTGCCGGGTTTGAGGATCGCGTCGCCCGTCGGAATCGCAGAGTCACGTACTCCGCTCCAATTTATCCTCTGCAGTCCTGTTCTCCTCTTAGCAGCAAACACTCTGTAACCTAATTGCTCACTAAAGGCCGTGCTGTGTCCCTGGAATCCGGGATGTCACCGGCAGCCGTGCTGCTCTCCCAGGGACGCCGCTGCTCCCCCGCCACGGCGCCAGCGCCTGGCTTGGCAGAAAGTGAGAAGGCAGCGTTGCATTGAAGTGGAGATTTTCATCTTCTTGGGGATTTTTTTTTATATCTCTCCTATATTCTGGGCTTTTGAACATCTAACACCGCTTTTATGCTTCACATCTTTCATATGAAATTGTTGTATTGTGTTGCCTATTGAAACCTAGTTTTCCTTTTGTCAGGTTTTCCCCCCTCACCCCTGCTTTCTTCTGCGCTGTATTTTGATCGGTGTAACTACTCAGGGCTCCATTTTTCTGGGAGGTTTTTAATCTCCTTAAGTCGTAGCTCTGAAGGCTTTTGTCTGTGATAAGCTCAGGTCTGAGCTGGTGCTTGGAGAAGAGGATTTTTAGGCCAGTTCTGCTGCATGCAGCCCTTGGGGGAGGCTTTGGGGGTGGCTGTGCCTCATCCCTCCTCCTTCTCCCTCCAATAGTCACAGGCAGCCTTGGTGGCAGTGGGGTTATTTTGTTATTATCCTGTATCTCACACTGTGCATGCAAATGTCCTTTTCCATGGCTGGGGACTGGGGAAAGCCTGGGTTAACTCTGTTTTGTGTCATTTACTGGCAGAGCCAGGGGGTCCTTTTGGAGAAGGAGGAGGCTGCAGGGCTGTTGATACCGAGTTATCCCAGTTATCCTCCTCTGAAGAAGGAAGCTAGGAAGTTTGGAAGGAGATGTGGATACCTGGGAAGTCATGGATTCAGAGCCATCTGGCTCACTGCAGCTGCTCCATGGTCAATTCCCACAGGGACAGTTCATAGCCAGAGCTTGGAGTGCAGGAGGAAACCGTGTTCTCCTTATGTGTCACTTCTCACTCAAACTGTTTTAATGTTTTTATTCTTTTTATTCTTAAACCTGCAATCTGAAATTCAGTCGTGCAGGTATTAACGAGCTGCTGATCACCCTGCCTCTCTTTTCTGCCCTTGTTCAGAGTCTCAGATTTACAGCTCTAGTTCAGGCTGGAATTACTGACACTGTAATGATCTGTTTTATCTCTCTATCTATTATTTGTCAAATAATTTTAACATGACTGTGCTTACAAGTGCTGTCAGATATCTTCCAAACAGAGAGGAGGATGAGAAGTCATTGGCCTTTTCAAGTGTGACCCTGGTCGTGTTGCTTTGTTTCCAGGACTCAACAAAAATGACCTTTCCCATTGCCTGTCAAGTTGTGACCCAGGTGTGAGGGTTTGAGAGCCCCAGGAGCCAGACAAGGCACATTTCAGTCCTGCTGGTTTGCTCTTGTTTTCTCCATTAACAGATATTGGGCTGAAAACCGGGGAGGGGAAGGGAAAGAGGTTGAGGGCAAGGTAAGCAATGCTGCCTCGCTGCCTGTTTCTGATCCTCAGGTTACAGCACAAGCTAAATAGACTACACTAAATTTTTTAGGCTGTTTTCACAGACTTAGAGACTTTGATCCCCAGCTTTGATTTCCCAGGCGGCACCTGGGAAATCAGAACCAGCAGAGCTCTGGTTCTGAGCAGAGGAGAGACCCATTAAGCCCAGTGATTATCATGCCTTTGCTCCAGCACGGGGCTTTCATCAGAGCTCAGCTCTGCAGCCTGTGCCCCACAGCCAGGGCAGGAGGAGCGCTGTGCCAGCGCCCAGGCAGGGGCAGCCCCTCCTGCCCACTCCTTCCACACCTCTGCTCGCTCCTGCCCCACCTGGCTTCAGCAGCATGCCCAGGAGAGGAGGTGACCCTTTCTTTCCCAAGGTCTCATGCAGTTTCTGCAACAAGCAGGCCATGAAATAAATATTCTGTGTATGTCCTTGTCAGAGCAGTAGAGATGAGGGCATTTGCCTGCCTGCCCTGCTCTGTGCCTCCAAGTCTCCCTCTGCACCACTTGGCTTGCTTTCTTGCTTTCCTTTTTTTTTTTTTTTTAATTTAAATCTAATTTTGCTGCCTTATTGTAAGTTCCCACCTAACTCCAGAGCTGCTGTCGCCTCAGGGCTGTGTTGCTGCTTTTCAGTCTTCCCACACCCATCGCATGTGCAGTCTGCAAAAACTTTGAGAAGTCTCTCCTAAATTTGTGACTTGGGGTCGTCCTAGGAGGAGTGGAACAGGGGGAGCTCTTCAAGAACCCCTTCATCTGCAAAGTGGGAGCTGCTTCCGTGCCGTGAGTTGTCAGTGGCAATGGCACAGAGTGCGGGCGGCGTGGCTGGGAGGCACAGGGAGCTCAGATGTGCAGTGAGGGGATCTGGAGGGGATGTGCTGTGACCCCACAGCCAGGCTGGGTCCCCCTGGATAATCTGGGGCTGTTTAGCACACAGGGGTCTCTTTTGGGAAGGTGTGTGGGGCTTGTGTTGAGTCCCTGCAGCCTGTGGCTGTTCCTCACCCAGGACAGGGGCTGGTCAGTCCCATCAGTGCAGCACACCCGAATCTGTGCCACCACTGCAGCATTATGGGATGTCACCATAGGCTGGCCCAGCCTCAGACTCCTTTTTCAGTGAATTTTGTTGCAGGTGCCACCATCCTGTCTCCATTAGCAGATTAGCACAGTTGAATTTCCCATGCGAGCGCTCCACAGTCTGTCTCATTGTGTTTATTTTGTTCGGGCTGCTTTTCCCTGGGCTTGACAGTGTAATTTGTACAGATCTCTGCTGAGTTTTCCAAACCTTCAAAAGAGCTTTTTTGTTAGCTTGAAACCAGGGCCATTGATAGCAGAGAAAGAGCAACAGGAGCATTGAGAAGCGAGCGGCACACCCACCAGCCTGGAAGGCTCCCTCACCTCCAGAGCTGCTCCTTGGCAAAAGCTCCATGGTTCAGAGATTTTAATTAGATCAAATCCTCCAGGTGACCAGCCAAGCATTGAAGGCATACCAATTTCTCAGTTGTGTCTCTTGCTGTAAGAGTTTTTATTATTTATTTTAGAGAGATGTGACAAAAGAGCTTGGATATCCCAAATGTGCCGTTCTCCTTGAATGGCACCAGGAGGTCCCCAGCCCAGGGGATTGTCCTTTCAGTGCACTTTTACTCAGCAAAATGCCTTCCTGCAAGCTGCTCCTGCACCTGCTCTGGTCTCCATTGCCCAGAGGGACTTGCACGTGAAACGGGGTCAGATTTTTGGACCACATGCTGTTGGGGCCATGGCTGTGGCTGCAGGTTGGGCTGGAGTTGAATGAGAGCCCTGGTTGTGAGCTGGGGCAAGTGGCCTTGGGCCCAGGAGTGGCCTGGGGACAGCTGAAGTTTTAGGGCTTGTGCTGTTTGCCTGTGCTGACTGCCCAGATCCGTGCCCAGCCCATTCAGAGATGCCATCGATGGCTCGGTGCACAACATACTGGGGTGGAAAATCGCATCCTGTTTTTGCAGGAGCAGACTCTGCTGCCCCTCCTGGCATGGGGAGGCTGGGGATGGACAGGGTAGATGTGTCAGGTCCCAGCTGACCCAGCAGAAGCTGGTTTGCTTCCAGGGATGCTGTGGGGCTGGTGCATGGGGGTCTGAGAATTGCTCTGCCAAAATCTAATCTGCAGGAGGATCCTGGAGCTCCTGGGTTTGTTCTTTCTCCCTCCTGCCCTGTCTGGGCAGCTGACAGATGCCCCCACCTCGGCAGGGTGCCAGTGCCATGGCTGGGCCTGGATGTCTCTGCAGCAGGCGGGTGAGGAAGGAGAAATCAAAGGTGGCTTTCAGCAAACCCCCTTTTCCTGCCCTGAGGTCAGCCTGGTATTGCCAGCTGGGAAGCCCCACACCAGATCTGCTCTGAGCCATGGTTTTAACTCCAAGCTGCTGCTTGCCAAGCTCCATTTGTCTCTGATTTTGTTTCTTTATGACCCTGCCTGCCTCTGTCTCTCTTATTTCAGGGAGGGGCTGGGCTGTGGCTGCTTGTCTTGGTTTGAAAATGCCAGGTGTCTGCTAAGGAAGGCAGAAACGTCTCTTGGAACAAATAAAAATGTGAACCACCCCTCTCCCCTTCAAAATATTATAATCTTGAAATCAAGGTGCTCTCAGGCAAAAATATGGGAATAGGAATAACAGTTCTTTACTAAGGAAATGTTGGGCAGGGTGTTGGTAGCACTTTGCTTAAATGGTGGCTGCAGTCCCTGCAGTGTCAGGTGTGGTGCTGCTGGAGCAGAGATCCCATAGAAGGGTGTAGGTTTCCTCTGAAGCTCTGATGCTGTAGCTGGGTCTGTTTTTCCTCTGGGATCCAGTGGAGAACGGCTGCCTGCGGTGTTCCGAGTCTCAGATTGTATCCAGGTGGGAATGCTTGGCTCCTCCCCTGGGTGGAGCCTCTCCCAGTGGGATGATGGCATTTTATCAGTCCTGCAGCCAGATGGAGGGCCCATTGACAGAAGAGATCCCCTGGAGGGAGGATGGGTGGTGGGGGAGATGAGAGCACTGCCACAGCTGGTGACAGAACACAGGTTTTGGTTACATCTCGCACTGCACCCCAAGCGCTGCTGCAGCAGCTCCCTGGGAGCAGTGAGAGCTGTGGCTGAGGTGCTGCAGCAGGGGCAGGGACCTCTGGCATGGGGCAATGTGGCTCAGACAGCTGGCACACTGAGCCCTGACTCCCTGCCAAGGAGGGAGCCTGGAGCCTCTGACGCTTCCACCGCATTCCCAGGCACGTCAGAAGTGGGCTTGCAATGTGCCAGCATGGATGGGGGCACGGTCTGTCTGTGTGTCTGTCTGTCCCTGGGCAGCTGCTGGCATCCTGATCTGAGGTTTCAGCCTGTCCTGGCAGGCAGAAGGGTGCATTTATCCACAGTAGTCCTTGGAGAGGAGCTCTTGCTGTGGGAGGTGTGTGGGTGATCAGCACGCTCGCAGCAAGTGAGGGGAGGGGGAAGCAGGAACTGGAATATGGAGGCTGCTCAGGAGTGGATGTGATGTGGAGTGAGAGGATTCACAGAGCCAGGGAGCCACAGGGGAGGGCTCCTTGCCAGGGGAAGCCAAGTGGGATGGGGGTGTGGTGGGAAGGCCCAGGTGACCCAGTGTGCCCTCCCCACCCCTGCTGCCTTCACTTCAGAGGTGTTTGAGGTGGCTGCAGGGTTTGTACCTTCTCCAAAACCATGAGCCAGGACTGGTGGGAGCTGAGGCCTTTTCTTTTGGATCAGGCTGTTCATGTCCACTGTGGGTGGAAATAGAATTAAATAGAATCACTGAAATTGGAAAACCCCTCCCAGCCCATGGAGTCCCAGCTGTGCCCCATCCCCACCCTGTCCCCAGCCCAGAGCACTCAGTGCCACCTCCAGCCCTTCCTGGGACACCTCCAGGGATGGGCACTGCAAACCTCCCTGGGCAGTTCCAATCCCTGAGCTCCCTTTCCATGGGGAAATTCCTGCTGCTGTCCACCCTGAGCCTCCCCTGGCCCAGCCTGAGGCCTGAGCTCTCCTCCTGTCCCTGTTCCCTGGCAGCAGAGCCCGACCCCCCGGCTGTCCCCTCCTGCCAGGGACTTGTGCAGAGCCAGAAGGGCCCCCTGAGCCTCCTTTTCTCCAGGCTGAGCCCCTTCCCAGCTCCCTCAGCCCCTCCTGGGGCTCCAGACCCTTCCCAGCTCCGTTCCCTGCCCTGGACACGCTCCAGCCCCTCCAGGGCTCTCTGGCCATGAGGGACCAGAACTGAACACAGCCCTCAGGGGTCCCAGCAGGGCCAGCACAGGGGACGGGCACTGTCCTGGCCCTGCTGCCACCCCAGGGCTGGCACAAGCCAGAGCAGGGTCCCTCCCTCCTTGCCCTGCCCCTCTGTTGGTGACCTGCCTTTTGCTTTCATCCCTGCAGCAACCCCAGGGTGCAGATCGAAGCCATCGAGGGTGGTGCCCTGCAGAAGCTCCTGGTTATCCTGGCCACAGAACAGCCCCTGGCTGTCAGGAAGAAGGTGAGGAGTGGGGCTGCACCTCTGAGTTTGTGATGAGTTCTGCAAAAACACCTCCAGGATATCAGGGACATCTGAAGAGTGTGGGACCCCCTCTGCCCCCCTCACTGGCTGGGCTTCACTCCCAGGGGAGCAGGAGGGGGGGCCCTGGGTGCCAAACCAGCCCAGCAGCACTGGAGCCCTCACCCCCCTGGCTCTGGGGGTGACCCCCAGTGCCTGCAGTGGCTCTCATGGGCACAGGGCTGCAGCTCCTGGGGGCACAGCGAGGGTCCCTGTGGCAGCACAGCCATCACAGGCTGACAAACACAGGAGCTGACGTTTGGAGGAGCTAATTGCTGCAGCCAGCCCCGTGTCCTGCCTTTGGCAGAGGCTTTGGAACAAGGAGCAGCACCGAGAGCCCCCAGCCAAATGTGCAGCGCTGTCCATCGGGCTGGGGGCTTCCTTGCCCTCTCCCCCCCTCTCTCCCTGCCTTCCCTGCTGTATTCCCTGGAGCATGAGATCCCATTACCTTCACTTTGGCCTGTGGTGCCACCTCTGTAACATCACCTGGCTGCTCCCAAGCCCCCAGCCCTGTTTCCCACAGGAACCTCCTGCACGAGGGGTCTGGCAGGGTGGGGGGACCGCTGGCTCTTCCATTCACCTGTAATGAGCTCCTTAAAATGCGTTCCCCTTTAACCCTGATGAGAGTCCTCCAGCAAGTGAAAGGCACAGGAGAAGGCTGTGGAACCCCCTTGCAGTTGGCCATGGATGTGAGATCCCACGGGATGCTCCAGGCTCAGAAACTCCTCCCAGGAGTGCCTGTGGCTCAACCTTTAGCTCCTTTTGGGCTGGGGAGGGATGGCTGGACGTGCAGGGGCTCTCACAGCACTGCTGTGAATCCTTTCCAGTGAACCTGAGTGCACCGTGCTGGCAGCCCCTGGAGAAAGGAGAGGGGTGGGCTCAGAATTGCCCACTCCACACACAGCTGTACGAGACCCTCCAAGGGCTGAACCCTCTTTTCCAGGAGGTCAGAGGTTTTCATTTCCAGCTCCTGTGCTGTGTACAGTGTCCTGTGTGTCCAGACTGGATCCCAAGGGCAGCCCCAGCCCCTTCCTGCACATGGCAGCAGCCCCAGGCTCCCGCTGCCGTGGATTTTCCGCCCCGGTGCTCAGAGCCCTGCACGGCAGCGAGGCCAAAAGTGCATTCCTTCCCTCCGCCTTCCTCTGGCCTACGATTAAAAAGGGAGACGGCAGCATCTCAAATGCCCCAGCAGCAAGGCGGAGAATGGAAATAGGGAGGAATGGGAGCGGGGAGGACACGCTGTCAGCTCAGATCTGTCCGTGCGCAGCGGGCGCGGCCCAGCCCGTGTGTGAGGAGCCCGGCCTGTGCCCTGCCCCAGGCCAGCCTGTGCCACCACGGCTGCCAGAGCCACCCAGCGGGACAGGCTGGGCCCCAATTGTCCCCTGGCTCCAAGCCGAGGCCCGGGCACCTCTGGGTGCTGGGGGACATCGTGGCCTTGTCCCCTAACTGTGCAGGTGTGGGGACATCACCCCTGACATCCAGACCATTCATAGGGCTCAGGCTGTGCTGGGTGGTGCTGGACACTCCTCACCCCATCCTGTGGGCTCGGTGCCTGTGTGGGGGTGAGCAGGGGGAACTGATGGGGCTGGGTCTGTCAGGGGCTGTCACAGTGACAGCCCAGCCTGGGTTTGGATGGAAGCACCCAAGGTCTGGCAGCCTCACAGTGCTGGGGAGGGTTGGGATTGCAAACAAGACTGCTGGACGTGTCCCTCAGCAAGGAGAGGTTGGGATGTATTCTCCATGGAGCTCTGCAGATGGGCTGGGTGTTTCTGCTGTCCCCACTGCTGCCATGAAGAGGGGCTGTGCCACACGGGGTGGCCGTGGCCACCATCCTCATTGGCCTCTCTCTCTCCACCAGGCTCTCTTCGCTCTGTCCTCCATGCTGAGGCACTTCCCCTATGCCCAGCAGCAGTTCCTCAAGCTGGGCGGCCTCCAGGTGCTCAGGAGCCTCTTCAGGCAGAAGGGGATGGAGCCCCTCCACGTCCGTGTGGTGACGCTGCTCTACGACCTCATCATGGAGAAGGTGAGAGCTGGGATGGCACCTGGGCAGGCACTCCCACCTTCACCCCCAAACCCAGCCAGGCCTGAACATCCTCACGGGACAAGGATGAGGAGGAGCCAGCCCAGCATCAGTGGGGATGAGTCCCCTGCAGCCCCTTGCCCAACACCACACAAGTGTCTGGGGGAGCCCAGAGAAGCTGAAACCTTTGTTTGCCTTCAAGCCAGTGCCACCAATCCCTCCCAAGGGTGTTTAAACAGCAGGACATGAGTAGGGAATGCTGGCCTTGGGCTGTGGTGTCCAGCCAAGGCCAGGGGACAGGCCAGCCCTGCCGTGTCCCTTTGCCTGCTGCACGTCCCTCGCTGGAGCCCAGCCCGCCACATTCTCTGTTTTATTTTCAAATACCCTGGATTACTGCTGTAAGTGTCAGTTTAAAGCCTGTCTTTCCTTGCCATGGCTTGTTGTTCAGTCTGTGCATTTCCCTGACTCCAGAGAATGGGAATTAAATCCACTCTGGCTCAGTTTATGGCCAATTTGCCCTGCGGATTATGGCTGCTCTAATACCTGGGTTGCAGGCACAGCAGAGCAGCACCTCTCTGTTAAATCACTTATTGTCCAGGAGACTTTGTAAAGGTGCAAATTATTTTAGCAGGTCTGAAATCTTATCAGGTGCTGACTCTAACATGATCCTGTCAGCTATATGGGAAAGGAGCAGACAAGGGCATTTTGACTCAACCCATTCCCATTCTCATTCCCATTCTCATTCTCATTCCCATTCCATCCTGCTGCTCATTTCCAGCTGCCCCCTCTGGCAGCCCCATCTGGTCCCTCCTCCATGGGTCTGGGGCAGGCACAGCCCGGTAGATCCCCGGGTTTGTGTTAAAACAATGATTTTTAGCTGCTCTTTGGATTGGGAATGCTGTACCCTGGGTGCTGGGGGCTGCTCTGAGCTGCCGTGGCAGGTTTGGGATGGGCTGGGTGATGTTCAGGTGGGTTGGTTTGGAATAATAAACCACCCTGGCAGCTCTCAGTGTGGAACAGGAGTCACTGGGGCTGGCCTCTCTTGCTGGAAGGGGTCCAGCCCCCTGCAGAATTTCAGTGCTGGGGTTTTCTGGATAAGGCTGGGAAGGGAAGGGCTGGCTGTGGCTGGAGGAGATGGAGATCCCCATCTCTGGGAGGAGCAGCATGGAGCCAAGTGATGATGTCCATTAGGTGCTGCAGGCACCTGTCAGCAGCAAAAGGCAAAGGACCAGAGACTTTACAAGTGCTGCTGAGCTTCCTGCCCCCGAGTCCCCTCCCAGGCTGTGTGACCCCCAGTCACTGGGAGATTTCCAGGACGGTCAGACAGCCCCTGGCCAGGGAGCCAGGACACAAGCTCAGTCTGGTCCTCTGTGGCAAGTCCATGGCAGGTGGTACAGGACATTCATCCTCCTCTACTGTGCCAGCTCCTGGGAGCAGTCCCTCTCTGACAGGGACATTAATCTGCGTTCCACCACTTCCCACAGATGCTGCTTGAGGACCCGCAGCACGGAGAGCAGATGGAGGAGAAAATCCAGCAGTACCGGCAGGTCAGGCTGGTGCCGGCGGTGGTGGAGCAGGGCTGGTGCTCCCTGGTGCCCAACCTGCTGGCCATGCCCGAGCACGACACCCGAGAAAAGGTCCTCAAGCTGGTGGGGGTCCTGGTGGCCTTCTGCAGGGAGCACTACCGGGGGGACCCCGCGCTGGGCACCACCCTCAGCCTCCTGCGCAGCGAGTACGAGGAGCTGGCGGCCGAGGAGCAGAGGGAAGGGGACAAGGACGGCTACTTCAGGGAGCTCCTGGGCTCTATAAACACCATCATCCAGGAGCTGAGGTGAAACTGGGGGTTCAGTCCAGTTCCAGGGAGTTTGGGGTGGCAGCAAGTTTGGATGGCAGCGGTGTAGGTGCACTTTGGAATAAACTGCTGGATGAGACGAGCTCCCAGCACTGTGTGCCAATAACTTGGTTATTAAAGTATATTGGGGCGTGGGGAATGGCTTGTTTTCATGGGATACTGCTGGAAAAACAGGTGTACAGTGGAGGGAACAAACTGAGGGCTGAGCTGGGGAATTTGGGGTTTGCAGAAGGGGAACAAGCAGTGTTCCCATGGGGGGCTGTGTTTGTGTCACCCCCAGGAGGGGATGTTTGAATCCCTGCACTCCCTCCAGGTCTGGCAGAGCCCAGCTGGTCCCTTCCATCCCCCAGTCCTTGCAGGGCTCTGCCACCACCAGGGATGGGCACAAATGCCACCAGATCCCCCTTGTGACCCTGAAGCCACCGGGCTCAAATATTTGTGGCTCCCATGTACAGTGTGTCACTTGTTACTGTTAAGTAGCAGGGCTAATTATTGATTCTCTTTTGAGCTTTCTTTTTGGGGTTTATTCAGACTGTTTTTGCTGGCATTAATTTTATGTTTTTTCCCTATTTTTATCTGAAATGCTTTTCCCAGCCAGCCTTGCCAAAGCTTCACTTTGTAGGCTTTAAAAAAAATAAAATATATCTGATGGCAACAAGTCAGGATAAGCATGGGAAGGGGCTTTTCTGCTGGAAACCTGAGCCTCTGGAATGATGGCAGGTGAAGCAGGGATCCAGGAGGAGTGGGGGGATCAGCACAGGGATTTCTCAGGCCCTGCCTGGCCTTGTCACTGTGTCACACTGAATTTGAGGTGGGGATTGTCTAACACCTCCTTAGGGGATGAGCCAGGGAGAAAACCACCAGCAGCCCTCCCTGTCCAACCCCAAAACCAAAACCCCACTCACTCTTTCTACAAGTCCTGACAAGATTTTGAGCAGGGGCTCACTGGGGCCTGTGCTGGCCCTGGGGATGGAGGGGCCCGTGGGCCTCTGGGGCAGCTCGGGAGGGAGCAGGTGCTGGCTCCTGGTCAGTGCCAACAGTGCCAGCCCTGGGACAGCCCCTGTGGCCTGGGATGGCAGCAGGAGGTGCCTGTGTCCCTGGCAAGGTCCTGGTGACCCTCCCGGGCTGTTTCCCGCACACCAGCACAATGACACAGCCAAGGACGTGGAGCACTGAAAGGAGGCCAAGAAATGAAAACAAAGAAGAGTTTCCTGGCTGTGCTGCTCGTGGGCACTGGGCCCTGGCTGGGCACTCGTGGGGCAGAGGCTGGGTGAGGTCCTGGGCAGTGCTGGTGCTCAGGGTCCCCACATCCACCCTGTGTCCCCCTGCCCAGGGGGCTCTGGGCTCTGCAGGGGGATCACCCAAGGAGGGGTGGCCAGAGGGGACCCCTGGGCTGCAGCCACCTCCTCTCTGCAGCTCCTGCAGGTCTCAGGGGTCCTGTCTGAGCACCGTCAGTGCAGCCAGGGCACCTCACAGGGCACTCACTGCACCATGGGCAGTGTGGCCAAGGCTCAGCCTGGGGGGCTGCACCCCAAAGAGGAGTGTCCTTCCTTGGTGTGCAGGCCGTGTGTCCCCAGAGGGTGACACAGAAGGGCAGGCGACTCCTGGGCTGCTTTCCCTGGCCACAAATGCCAGCCCAGGCCGGTGTCCCCACTAATGACAGGTTTGTTTCCCAAGTGGTGCTGCTGGTGCACAGCCCGGGGTAATGACAGGGCTGCTGTGGCTGCCTGAGCCTCCCCTGGCAGGAATGGGGACAGGGACAGGGTCAGGGCTGAGCCTGTCCTGCCCCAGCCCCTGTGCAGAGCCACAGGCAGGGCTGGAGGGGCCCCAGGGGTGGGGGGTCCTGGGGCAGATGGAAACCTTGGTTAGGGCTCACTGGATCCTCTCCCAGTGCAGCTCTGGGAGGTGGGATGGGCACTTCCATCCTTAATTTTGGAGCTAAAAGGGTCCCCTCGTTCCTCCAGCTTCAAGAAGAAGTCAGGCTAAGCACTGGAGCCAGAGGTGGCCGGGCCAGGAACAGCTCCTGCTCCTTCCCCTGCACCCACAAGAGCATCAGGGGGGCTCCCCAAAGCCTGGCACCCTGAGGCAGGGAGTGCTTGGGGCAGAGCCCACAGTCTGTGTCTCCCCAGCCTCCCCCATCCACAGCAGCACTGGAGCAGCTGTCGTCCCTTAATGGATTTTTCCTTTTCTCACCCGTTTGTTGGGGTTTTGGATGCACTCGCCCCTCCCCACCCTCCCTGCTCTCTCCTCAAGTTGTGAGGTTGAGGTTTGGCAGCCGTGGCCTGGTTTGGAGCCGTTCAAGCACACACGGCTCGGGGTGCCCTGCTCCCCTCTCCTGGCACAGCCCAGAGGCGGTGAGAGCAGGGAGGGCTGCAGTGGGAAAGGCGCTCATTAACGGGCATTAAATCGTGGCACGGAAACTTCACACACAATTAAAGCGGCATAAATTCAACGTGGCTCCATTCACCACGGAATTGAATTAAGAGCACTTGAAATCTGGAATAAGACTTATCTCCTGAGGATTTAATGTGGTTTCACTAATACACTTTAGAAGATAACGTGGGTTCATCTTCCTGAGCTCCCTGCACTGCCAGGTCTGCCGGGCTCTGGCACAGCCTCAGCGGAGCTGCTGTCCCACTGTACTGCAAAAAAACCCCCAAATCTCTTCAAAAAACCCCCAAACCCTCCAGGAAGCAGTCTGGCTGTTGCAGGCGGTGCCTGGGGAGCAGCCGTGGGAAGCCGGCGGGCAGGGAAATCCCACAGCCTCGGTGGGTCCCCGCATCCCCACGGAGGGCTGGATGGGCAGTGGGCTCTGGCTCCTCGCCCACCGCGGGGGGAAGCGGCTGAAGCATCCCCAGAGCTCTCCCCGCCCGTCCGAGCCCAGCGTCGTCCTCCGGCACGAGCCCTTCCCCAGCGCTTAATTACACGGAGCAGTAATTACTGTAATTCTCCTCAATTGGCTCCCTAATAAAGTCGCAGCTTCGCTGGCGGCCGGACCCCCTCGCTGAGCCGCTGCTCCAGCGCCGATTTCCCACGCAGGGCTGGAATTCCCTGGCACGGTGGGATCGGAGCTTTGGGGTTTTTGAACTCCTGACCCACCCGGCTCTTGGGCTGGTGCAGGGACAGGAGCCAGGGATGGAGCCGGAGCCAGGGATGGAGCTGGGGATGGAGCAGGGACAGGAGCCAGGGATGGAGC
>NW_015379270.1:180746-218768 GCF_001522545.3 Parus major | reverse complement strand
GGGATGGAGCTGGGGATGGAGCCGGGGATGGAGCCGGGGATGGAGCAGGAGCTGGAGCAGAAGCCGGGGCTGGAGCCAGAGCCAGGGTCGCTCCAGGATGAGGAGCTGCCCTGCCCCGGCCCAAGGATCTCCCCAGCCCCGGTGGCTCCACCACCAACTGCTGGAACTGGGGTTTCAGCACACAAAATCCCCTCTCTGCTGAGGGGAGAGGCGTTTTCTCCCCTCCAGCCGCTGCTGCTGCACTCCTGAAGGGAACAATTAAATGTTACACCAAAAACGATTCACCTCGATGCCCTTCTCTGCTCCAAACCCAAACACGAGTCCCAGAGGAGCAACTCTTGGGTACAAAAGAAATGCGAGTTGAGGTTTTTTTGGCCTCCTGTCCCCATCGTGTTCCTGCTGCTCTCACACCCCCTGGGGCTGTAGCTCTCACCGTCTTCATTTCTTGATGCTCAATGTTTGTAGCATAAATTAAACTAACATGTATTTTAAAAGCTAAATACGTGTAAATTTGTCTGTACATCTTAATAGAGGTATTTTTTTCAAGCTTATTAATAGATTGTATTGGGGGGAGTCATTGGCTGTACTCCCCAAACAGACCAGGGAATGTCACCTTTAAGACAATACCAGGAGAAAAAAAACCCCATATTGTATAAATTCAGTTAATAATTCTCTCTAAAAGAAGACCTACAGGCTGTTAACCCCCAAAAGGCAGTGGAGCACAGCTCCCCCTCCCAGCCTGTTTACATGTTAAGGCTATATGAAAATAGCCTGTAATTCCACTGGTTAATAGCAGTACTCAAGAGGCCAAAATGCTTGAAAACATAATACATTTGGCAAAAATATCTCAAAAAACTATTTAGCTTAATTCCAACCGGCATTACAGTAACATGACAGCAATAACCTTAATACAGTAAATAATGAGCTGATTGAGATAAATAAAATTATAACATTTCAGTGCCAAGGCTCAGCTCTAAAATGGAGCTGCACTTTAGACATTGACTGCAGCCCAGGCTTTTCCAGCTCCACAGGAACAGGCACCGCTTCCCTGCACCCGACTCGACTGGGATGTGTGAAACACACTGAAATTCATAAAATTTAAATAAGACAGCGAAATTATACCTTGTAGCTATAGTTATCACAAATAATGTACAGTCTAAATTGCAGCCTGAGCAAACACGATTTCCTGGGTGCCTCTGGAAGCCCAAGGCGGGATGCAGAGCAATTATGAGGAATGAGCACAAAGCTGATTTGCATCTGAATGGCGAGGGGGGGGCAGGGGCGGGCTGGGCCCGCTCCATTCACAGCACCACAATGAACCAGCTGGGAAAAGCAACTTTATTAGTGTCCCGCAGCAAAACACATTAGTAATTTGTAACCAGGCATTACAAGCACACCGGGGGAGGTTTCCGCAGGGATCGGCCCCGGGAGCTCCCCGGAGCAGCCGAGCCCCTCCGAGGGAGCGGTGCCACCGGGGTTTCTAAGGAATTTTTTTGGGAAATGCCCAGAGGGCTCCGGGGCAGCCCAGGAAAAGCAGCATCACATCCCCGGGGCACCTCCGAGCCCACCTCCAAACCATCCTCAGCAAAACCCAGCACGGGTGGAGCCTTTTTCCAGCTGTTTTCCAGCTGTGCTCACACAGCACACAGCCTGCTGGAATTTCAAACTCCTGAGCTTGCTCCCTCTCCACCCCCACAGAGATACACTAGCACATACAATACTTGCATTAAGTTATTTTGAGTAAAAAAATCTAACTTTTGTCTCTCGATCACTGTGATAAAGTGAGTCTCTGAGTAGCATGATCCAGTATTAGTGTTAACCGTTAGTTGTACAGTAAAATCCTCTTTGGTTATAGAATATTTCATTTAAAGCAAGATTACAAAAACCAGTTTCCAGCTAGAAATCCACCCCTGTAATCTAAAAGCCATCTAAATTACCACACTTCTGCAGGCTGAAGGTATACTGATAGGACTTAAAAATTTGAGTATTTCCCTGGGTAATCTAAACAAAATTATCAAAATTATATTAAGTAAATACATTTGAAGGAATAGTAAATTTTTGAAAAATTCTTAGGGTATTAAAAGTAGAGTTCTGGAAGTAGCAGTAGTGGGCTAGAGAAAAACACCCCCGAGGCAGAGCTCTCCTCTAGATGCTCTCCATGGCCTTGAACTCGCTGAGGGCCTGCACGGGGTTCACGTGCTTCTTCTGGGATGCCCTCTTGATTTTCGTCTGGGTCTCGTCCTGCTTCTCCCTCTTGACCAGGGGTTTCTTCTCCGGAGCCTTCATCTTCCAGGAGACGGCCGGCAGGTTGAGGGAGGCCATGCCCTGGGACTTCTGGTACTTGGTGGAGGCCACGTAGGAGGCCTTGACCGTCTGCACCACGGCGTTCATCAGGTTCTTGGCCGCCTGGATCAGGGACATGGCGCTGTCCACCTGCCAAGGGACACACGGTCACACCCACAGAACCCCAAACACGGCCTTCCACTGAGCACTCCTCAGGCCTGGGGGTAAAACCACCTGAAAACTGATTCATGTGGCTGATTTATATTGTTCCTTTGCAAGCTGAGGCTCCTGGTTTGAGGCAGGATTTTCCTCTGGACGCTCGGTGGTTACAAACCTGACTCGTGCCACCAACACAAAAGCAGTGTTTGCCCCCCTGTCTGCATTTCCATATTAATGGTAGTGGGAACCATTTGTATTCTGCCCTTTGCTTTTGTGACTAAGCTTTAACAGTTGCTTATTCTCTAATGAAATTAATAAAGCTGTAGTAATATCTTAATCACTGATAATAAATATTTAAATTGCCCTACAATACTGAGTTGGATTGGGAAGGAAGGAACACAACTGCATCACCAGCCTGGCCTGGAGCCCTTTCCCAGCTGGTTCCTGATTTACAAGAGCATCAAAACAAGGAAAAACATGAATTTGTCAGAGCTGTAGGGCACAGTGGGGATAAAGAGCTGAGAGCAGGGCTGGGTGGAAGAGGGGAGGAGCACTGTGGTGACCTCAGCTGGGACCCCCTTCTCCAGGGGCCGGGGTCCTGCTCTGGGTGGGATCCCCGGCTTGCCAAGGCCCAGTGGGCTGGGACAGGGGTTTGATCTGGGGCAGGGCTTGGTTCTGGTGGCTTCTCTGGGGCACTGTCCCCTCCCTTCCACCCCACGTGGCACCTCAGATCCTCTGGCAAACGACTGAGCTCTGCCCTCCTCCTCACCAGGCTGGAAACCACAGCCCTGGAGTGTTTCAGGAATCCTCACAGCAGGAGGAATCATTAAAGGCCAGGAGAGCAGGAGGTGCCTTCTGAATGAGCTGTCAGACTCTGAAGGTGCCAGCTCTGCCCACCTGGGCCGTGGTTCTGGTGCAGGGGCAGGGCACTAACACTGGACAGAACTTTCCTTTCAGACAGGTGATGCCTCTGCACTGGCTGAGGTCTTCATCTGATCATCCCATGGGCATTAACACTGCTGCTGCCAACCCCCAGCCCCGCTGGACAGGCTCAGGAGAAGGGATAAAAGCAGGAGGTCAGACCACAGAGGCCAGGCTGTTCTGTCACTAATTCATGGCAGAGGGGATGTAACTCCTGGAGACACTGAGTAACTGCACTGAAGCCCTGGAGTAGGTATTGCTGCACAGTAACACATCTCCTGCTTTGACAGCACCATGCCTTTAGCCTCCCAGCTCCAGGACAGAACAGCAGCACATCCACCACAGCCCCTGGGGCTGCTCTGGGGGCTGGAAAGGCAGCAGGAGGGGCAGCAGGAGGGGCAGCACAGCCCCATCACCCCAGATGGGCTCAGCTCCTGCAGGGATGGCTATTGCTGCTGCTGCCCCAAAGCTCTCCTTCCACAGCTCTCCCTGTTCTTTTGGGGGAAATCTGTGCTAGTGAGTTTAAGCAAATGAAATATCAAGCAGGGTTTCACTGGAAAGTATCAGTGGCACAGGGTGCCCAGAGCAGCTGGGGCTGCCCCTGGATCCCTGGAAGTGTCCCAGGCCAGGCTGGATGGGGTTTGGAGCACCCTGGGATGGTGGAAGGTGTCCCTGCCATGGCAGGGGTAGGATGGGATGAACTTTAATGTCCCTTCCAACCCAAACTGTTCCATGATTCTGTGGTATCAAAATGGCAGAATGTGGGAAGTTTTTCCATTTGCTGATCAGGATTCAGGGAGCAATTCTGGACTATCAGCAAATTCTGTCCCTTCTTCCAACCTCCTTCCTCAGTCCTGACACGGCTGGGCAAAAGCACCAGTGACCAAACATGCCTGTGCAGGGCAAGGAAGAGTATGCCAGAAGAAATTAAGAATTTAGCTTCACTTCCCTCCCCCCAAATATCTGTCATACAGAATCCTCTTAGGAGGAAGCATTTCATGAACTACAGGGAAAAAAGTTATTTGCAAAGTTAAGGCTGGAATAAGGAAGCAAGCTGGCCTGGGGCAGCTTCCAGCTGTCAGAAACCAGAACAGCCACTAAAAATCCCTGCACTCTTCAGGGCACAGCCATCCTGAAATATTAACATCTCCAGAGCATTGCAGGACCCCAGCATGTTCCAAGGCTGTGCAGAGACGTGGGGCAGGTTTAGCTGCACAGATAAAGCGATTTAACCTCACTAAGAGCAAAAAGCAGTCTGGAAAACAGATTACACAGAGGTGAAGTGAATCTGTCTACAAACAGCGTTGAGTAAGGAAATGTGAAGTCTGTATTTTCACAGCAAGAGAACAGCGAGGCAGCAACACAAACTCTGCATGCATTAAAGCTGTGCATGCTCCAGCACCTCCTGTGTACATTCTGTGCTGTTTAACAGGGGAGTGGGCTCAGAACAGGCTGGGCTGTGCCATACGTACCCCGGACACGACGAGCTCCCCGCCCAGGTTCTGCACCTCGGCCTTCACCTTGCTGCAGATGTTGAGCTGGTGGCAGTAGAGCGCGATGCGCTGCAGGTAGGCCAGCAGGTCCTGCTTGCACGCTGAGTCAGGGCACTGCAGGAGAACCAGAGCAGGAATTAGGAATTAGGGAATTAGGAATTAGGGGCTGTGTTGGAGCCTTGTCCCTAAAGGGCTGCAGCTGTGCCAGACCAGCACTGCAGGAAAGGAAGCACGCAATGCTGATGGATGGAATGGAGCAGTAACAAAGAGTAAAAGGGCACTGTGGGTGCTGTGAATGTGAGGGAAAAGGGCAGGGAAGGTTTGATGGAACCATTCTCGGAGGCAGCTCGGCAGCACCACAGCTGGGGCACAGCCAAACCAGCACCTCCCCCTGGAGCAGGGCGTGGGCAGGAGAGCCCTGGGCTTCCAGATAGCTGAGCAGCATGAAAGGCATCTAAAAGCCAGGAGCCATGAGCAGGGGCAGCACTGGGCAGGCTCCATCCAACTGCCCTGCAGCAGCCCTCCCAGGGAGGAGGAACAGAAGGAAGAGAAGAAGGACTATTTACCCTCCCCATGATAATTTAAGTTTTAGCTTTCATATTTTCCAGATTCTGTACTGCATTAGAATATAACTCTGAACTTCATATGAAGTGTTGGCAAGTTCTCCTCACTCCTTTTCCAGCCCCAGAACCAAGGACACCATTGCAGCTTCAGGCCCAAAAAGTGTAACCAGTTCACTGTAACAATTCACTAATTGAGGAGAGCAACCTGGGAGGATGGGACTGCATCACCTGCAGCTGGAATTGGACAATTAACCCTAATATGCTAATGGCCTGAAATAAAAGTGTGAAAACTCATGACTCAGAGTTCATCTTGCATCTATCTTGGGCAGAGTTATGGCCAGGCTCTTGTACTGCCCAAGGTGTATCCTTTAAAGGCCTTTTAATAACTCCCTGCTTTATTCCTTTAACTCTGCCCAACCTCTGTTCCAGGGAGCCTCTTTAGGCATCACCCAGAGCAGGTCTGTCAGCTGTAAAAGGTCCTTCCTGTAGTGCACAGGACGCAGCAGTGATGGTCTGACACCCAAGGTCTCAAGCTGCAGATGTTACCAATTCCTCCCTCAATCCTCAACCTCAACTATTCCAACCTCCAAAGCAATAAACCCGACAGCAACTCAATTATTACCAGCAGCAAACAGAGATTTTCCTGACTTCTGCTCCCATCTCGTAGCAGTGGGGAAAGCAGGTTCCTCACCAGGCACAAAATGACATTTTTAAGGCACTTGCTGCAGCACTCATCCATAAGAGAAAGGAAACTTTTTCAGCTTTGCACAAAAGGCTCTGCAGGAATCCCTCTGTGCAGCTCAGGAAGGGCATTTTCTGGGACAGAATCCAAGAATGAGCCAGGCTCAGGCTGGATTTCCAGAGCAGAGGGGAGCCCATGTGAGGAGCAGCCACGGGCCAGAGCAGGCTGTGGGGAGCCAGCAGCAGGATCCCCCATGGGCCACCTCAGCCCCAGGGGCACCCCACATGTTCACACACACACACAACATCTCCAGCTCCACATCCATGTGATTTACACCACATTGGGTCACACCCAATGTTGCTTCAGCCCTGCTCTGAACCCCAGAGAAGCATCACTTGTACCCCACAGAGAGCTCCTGCTCTTTGTTCCACAGAAATGACCACTCATCATCTCATCCAGCATCCACAGGTCTCCTGCACCAAACCAACACCATCAGACTGCCATTATGTTGTGCTCTGAGGCAGGCTGCACTGTGGCCAGCATTATTTCAGCTGTAGCAGTGGAATCCACCTGGCATTACCCAGGCACAGGCACACCCTGCAGGGATCTCCAGCCTTCCAGACAGCTGCACCCCATCCAGAGTGATTTAAGAGCTCTTTTTCACACACCCCTGTTCACAGCAAAATCCCATTTCACCCAAGACACTGATCCTGTGCAATGGACCATCTGATGAAGATTCATAATGGACATGGCATGACTGGAAGATTAATCTTCAGTGTGGCACCACTTCATTACTTAAAGCTTCACTCCAGCTGAGGGTGGTTGCATTGGCTGTGCAGCCTCTCCCCACTTTGAGGGCAAGGTAGGAGTCTCCTCCTGGCTGTGAGCAGCAGGCTCTGAGCCCTGATTCTCCCTGCAGGCCTCTCCTTAGCTGTGAGATGGAAGCAGAAACTCTTCTCTTTGTATAAAAGAGAGGAGCAGATCGTGGGGCACACGCAGGGATGTGCAAACAGGGTCCCACTCACATGGAGCATTTCCTTCCCAACAGCACCTGATCTGCCAGAACAGGCACTTCCCTCTCCAGTGAAGGCAAGTGCAGCTAACACACACACATTTGTTTTTTTTTCCAGGGCCAGAACAAGTGACTCTTGCAAGGCAAAGCAGTCTCTGTGCTGAGCAGGGCTAACTCAGGTGCCACAGCAATGTGCACACACAGGGGCACTGCAGTGGGAGATCTGCACAGCTTCAGGGGCATCTGACCCCACCAAGAGACATAAAACCACCTCTTAGTCCCAAGGAAAATGATGGAACAGCCAAATTAATCTCAGCTCTCAACGTGGGCACGCAGCTTCCCTCGGTGCAGTGAAACCCTGCCTAACGAAGCAGCAAAGCTTGCAGGTTAATTTTTTAAGCTAATCAATATTAGTCAGCACTACAAGATGTTTTAGAGCAAGTCCACAAATAGCCCTGGCCAAAGAGTTAATGAAAAGCTCAAATTACCATTTTAGAAACTGATCTCCATCTCCCAAAGAGCTCATCCAGCACAGCGAGCGAGCAGCACTGGAGGGGCTCGAGGGCTGACAAACGCTCAGTACAGCACGTCAGGGATGGCTCAACAATTCCAGCTACTCTGTGGGGCTGTGAAACCATTCCAGGAAAGACTCTCAAGGCAGGAGGCTGCTGCACCATCACCAACAGCTGAGGAAGGCAGCAAAACCTTCATGGAACAGGAATCATCACGGGGTTGTGTACATCAATATGGTGTGAGATGGAAACCCACATCTCTCCTGTGTGTGCTATTTCTGCAGGCAGGATTGAGGACTCAGCTCAAAGACAGATGAGGTTTAAATGGAGATGTAACACAAGATAAAAAAGAGCATCAACAAAAGGCACTGCGGGTGCCTGCAGGAGCCTTGTCCTTTCCTAGGCAGGAGCACTCGGATAAAAATCAAAAAACCCAAAAGGCAACAGTTTAAACAGCGATCAAGAACGATGACATTATTGGATTAACCCACAGCCACAACCCCCATCTGCAGAGCTGCCATGGGAGGACTCCCACAGCACAGCACAGCCCAGCAGGGAGTGCAGTGTAGATGGAAATGAATGTGTGGGGGGGACACCCCACCTTCCCAAACCCCAAAACTGAGCTGCAGCCACAGACTCAGGGAAGGTTACTGGCAAAAGCTCAGCTGGCTGCTCCAGGTCAAATCCAGGATCCATCCTGGACACAGCAAACACCCCCCAATTTCAGTTCCTGCTGCCCCAGCTGAGCCTGCAGAGAAGCAGAATCAGCCTTTGATCTGTTTTTGCAGAGAGGAGGGGCAGGGGAAGCCAGCAGAGCCCTGGTGGTGTGTGCTGATGGACACAGCCCATCCCCAGTGGCTGCAGGGGACAGCCAGCAACTGCACAGCTTCTCCCTCCCACTGCCTCTCCCTTTGGAATGGGCCCTGCTGCACCAGGAATTCCCAATAAATGTCCCTCAGCAGGAGCTGCCAGCAGCTGTTCTGGGCAGGCAGCTCCCTGGCACTGGCCACGTGTGCCAGCAGCTGCCACCAGCCTGTGCCCAGGGTCCCCAGCACAGCCCCCCAGCCAGGGACCAGTCTCCCCAGTAAGAGGCTGCTGGAGCCTTTTTGTGGAAGTGGGGCAGCCCCCACCCTCACTGGAGATCAGAACCGACATCACCTCGGCCTCCCACTGCTACGAAAGGAAAGAGGAACAGAAATTTCCTTCAGCTTTGTAGGTGTTTGGACATTGAAAAAAGAAATAATAGAGAGAAGCCTTGTCTTGCTGCAAACCCTTGTCATCTGTGTCGTGCTCAGGGAATATTCCCTGTTCCCAGCAAGCAGCTGCTTGGAGGGAGGGATGGAAAGCTCAGGGAGAACCTGCAGCTGGGACTCCTCCCAACACACAGGGAATTCCTGGCACAGCAGCTCGTGGAGTTTCAGAGGAATGTGCTGCCCAGGGGCCTGATGGCAGGGCTGGGAGCTGCTGGCACACTGACACGAGGAGTCACAGCTCTGGTGCCAGGCAGGACACGAGCCCCGTGCTCCCAGGCAGGAGCAGGGACAGCAGGATCCGTGCTCAGAGCTGCTCCTGCTCTGTAGCTGTCACACTGCTCCACATTAACATGTTTCTAAAGAGTATGGAAGCACAGCTAATGAAATATGCAGGCTCAAAGTATTAGCAGAGTATGGAGTCAGGAAAAAGCTATATTCTTGTCAAAATGACTAACTGTACAGTGCTGCTCATATTTATCTTCAAACATGTGCTTAATCTGTTACATTTTTAAGGACCTTACTGCTACTAAAAGTAGTTTTCTTTTATAATTTGAAATGGCTTAGTACAGAAAACCATATATCAACTTTACATAAAATACATGAATTAAAAAAAAACCCAACAAAAACCCAACAAAAAAGCACTGTAAACCTTCAGCCCAAACTCCCCTGAGACCTTGAACACAAACTGCTCCTTGCTTCATTTACCTACATCAGCAGCACACCTGGTTCTTGCAGAAACAAGGCTGTCAAAGTGCTGTAGCAAGGAGAGCCATTTGAAAAAACACTTCTCAAATTTATCTCCCCATTGAACATCTCTCACTGCATCATTAATAAAGGAGGGTGTAGACAAGCACTTCTGAATGCAACATTAAGACAGTCCTGCACCACAATGATTTACTTTCAAAGTGACACCAGTAAAACCTTGCAGTACAAATTTCCATCCTGAAAAGGCCTGGAAAGCAAGTGACAACTGGGGAAAACAAAGCTTAGTCCATGATCTCAGACCTAACCTCCCTCTCTGAAACTCTGCATTTCAGAGTCTCCCTTGAAGGTGGAATATTATTACTAATGTTGATGTTTCCCTGCTCTTTGGGTGTGGGCTGAGGCCAGAGGTGCTCTTGCCTGGCCCAGTTTCTAAGTGGCTCAGGACAGGGATTGCCTAAATAAATCCCTGAGCTGGCTGTGCTTGTTCAGTCCTGTAAGAATTCCTTCCAAACACTGGGACAGCACAGCCACGCTCAGGTCACCGCAGGCCTCGCTCCAAGTCTTCATCAGCTCTGAATGGACAGTGAAGAAAACCACCAGAGAGCTTTGACACCCTCCCCACTCAGTCCGTGGGGCATCTGAAAATGGGTAACCTTCAAAAGCAGTGTTAGAGGTTGTGCAATAGGCCAGGGCCATTGTGCAGGAGCTGGCTCTGGGCTTTGGGAAGCACCAGGAGTGCTCTGGGTGTGGCTGAGCCCAGCTCTGGACCTGCCCTGGCTCTACGTGACCTGAAGCAGGGCTGGCACAAAACTCCAGCCAAGGAGCTGCTGGGCCACTGCTCAGGGAGGCAGGAGAGAGCTGGGAAGAGCAGGATTTTCTAGCAGCAGATCTGGAAAATCAGTTCAAACCCCCCAAAACCGAACACATCTGTTCATCATGCCTGCAGCACTGAAAGATCTGCTCTTGCTCCTGCAGCTGGAGGCTCACGGGACTGGACTTACATGGTCAGCAATGGTCCGGCCCAGCTTGTCCATCCTTGACCCAGCCTCTGCGATCTTCTTGGCTGCACTAATCACATCTGACGTGTTCTTCAGTGGACCTTTACCCCTGAAAAACAGAGCAGAGCCTCCCTCCTAGCACCAGAGAGCCACAGCAGTGAATTCTGTGTGTTTTCTCATTCTGTTCCACACAGTGAGTCCTCACCCAAAGGGCAGGAAAAGGCAGGAGCAGCCATTGCAGCACCTTCATTCTCAAGAGTTACCCCCTTTTGGCTCTTCCCCACATTTAGCTTAAATCTAGGGATAAAAACATCTTAAATTTTACTGCTTTGAGCAACTTAATGATGATAAGAGATAACATTTTAGACGACGGATTTGCAATTTTTATGGAATGGAACATGAAGTTTAAAAAATAGCGTTATATAAAATCTGGTAAATTAATTTCAAAAGGCATCAAAACCCCTCTCTTTCCTCTGCAAATAACTGTACTAGGAACTATTTCTGCAGTATGGCAATATTGAGAAGCCCATAGAATTTAATGCTGTAAAGAACTGAGCAAATATATATATATATATTCCTGGGGACAAGAATCACCCTGAAGAAAGAAAGACAGGCAATAACTGCTGTGTATCTGTAGATCAATTTGAACAGTTATTACCACCCAGCCACTGCACAATAATGCATCTCCCCAGTTAATATGCAGCTGGAGCAGGGCACCATTTAAAGGAAATTATAAGAAGTTCTCTTAGGAGAACTTGCACCATGTCTCACTGAAAGGCCAGCAGCCCAAGCAGCTTGCAGTGAGCACAAATTAAAAAGCCTCACCTGGTGAAGTCTGTCATTTCCATCATAATCATACACATCTGTTTGGCCAGGACAATGATGTCATTGCCACTGTCGTCCCATTTTGACACTTCAGCATCCAATTTACTCTTTTCCTCCTGGAAGCTGGCGACCTGCTCAGCAATCTTGGCTTTCTGCTCCTGAGGGAGCTGAGCCATGATAGCCTGGAAGAGAAGAGTTTTCTCACATGGCCTCCTGCTGCCTTGTAGAGGCTTTTTGGAACATTTCACTAATAACCAATTTCAGTCATGTAGATGGGGGATAAAACTTTAATAGCAATCCTCTACCTAGAGGCTTTACAGAGCCATTTGCTTCCATTTTGAATCAAAGTTTATACTCTTTTTTTTAAGAAAAAGTGCCTAGAAAGACAAGTTGACACTTAATATATGGGCCTTTGCATAGTAAAGCTGTTAAGACTCCAAACAAATTTGCCACATATTACCATCCCTCAAAATAAAACTACATGAAGAAGGAGGACTTGTCTTTTATAGAAAATTTCAACGTTTTAAAATTAAGTTCCACTTGGGTATTGAGGATAATAAGAAATATTACCAGTCTCTTCCCTGCAAAAAGCTAGCTGTACTCTTTTGAAACATGTCTGCTGAGGAAAGAGTAAGTGAAAATAAAGAGGATGTGCTTACTCCCAAATAAAATCTCTCAGACTGGGTTTACAGCCTGTGTAAGACTCCATGGCCTTGCCTTCATAAATACTGGGAGCACAGATGCCTCCAGGAGCAGGCAAAAAGGAGCCTTTGCTACTAAAAATCCTCTGGCAGCAGCTGTGCTAAGAGGAAAATGAGCAATGTCTGCACCAAAATAGAAAGGGGAGAGGGTCCAAGTGCTTGTGCAAGGGAGGGGAGCATTAAAATACTCCCAGTTCATGTAAATCCCAAGCCAATGTGGCAGAAGTTTGATAAATAAGCTCTGGCTACTTCTTGCCTGGCAGGAAGAGCCTCCACAAGAAATCTGCCGTGGCACTTTCCCAAGAGTGTAAATTGTTATCGATCCAGAGGGGTCGTGTCAAATAAAAGCAAAAGCTAAGGCCTGGTTTTCCTTCCGTGCTCTGATTTTAGGGTCTCACCTCTTAATGATTATATATTGCCTATCAATGCTTTCATTTTTGACTCACAGGAAATGCAGTTAGTTGAAATGATTTTGTTTGAGTTCCTCTCAATGTTGCCTTGATAAATGCTCAGTGACCACACACACACCAGCATGTGTGTGAGGAGACATTTTGTGAAGATTTTTTTGCTCATAAAGTTAGAGTCTGTCTGTTGAAAATAACATTAATGCAATGGAGTGATCTGCCCTGTACCTCCCTGCAGAAGCTCACTTGACTATGTCTGTGATATCAAAATGTGATGTAGTTTCTTAGTACTAAAAGGATTTTGATCTTTCAGAATACCTCAAATACTTAAAATAAAACACAGACATTTCTCACATCCATCAGACCAACTGCATTTCACTCAACCTCCTTTTCAGAAGAATGCTGGAGACACAGAATACAGTTTTCTGATCCAGCATTTTTATAACCACCCCCCCCGCTCCCAAATTTCACCTGGGTTTTCAAAGCAAGCTGAAGCGTTTCTTGAAGGCAGGTCCCCTTTTATAAAGCTCAGCTTTGTGCCTTACCCTTGCACTCTGTCCAGCAATGAGCTGATCATCCTCAGTCTGGATACTGGTTCTGCTTCGGACGTCGAAATCCTCGGTCTCAAAGTCAGAATCATCCAGCTCTTCAGGAGTCTGAGGAAAAAGCATTCAGGCATAGTCAAACTACAGATTCCATGGCTCTGAAAATCAACAAGAATATTGTTTTTCAAGCAGAAAGAATGGAAATCAGTGGAGGTAAAAATTATTCCATGTTTTCAACAAAAAGGTAAATACAGGGACTATATCCAGCTCTGAACACGTGTGATTTTATGTGCTTGACTTCTCCTGTTAAACACCATAGGGATCCCCAGAATCACACAGCAGTAACTAAACAGCTGAGATTTGTCAGGACATTAATGCACTCAGCATCTGAGAGACAGAAAAAAAAGTTCTTGTGAAATGAACAGTGCTTTTGCAACTTGATTAAATGTAAAAGCTTCACTCAGGATTCTGAAGCTGGAATTACACACAGCTCTGAGGACTGGTTCAGAAGCACAGACAGTGGCTTCAGCACAATTATGAATCAAAGCATTGACTAAATTAACAACAGATAAAATATCTCAAAATTTATCATTATCCCTCAGGAAAAGCTGAAAAATTTCAGCTAGTAAGGGCCAGCTTTTATGCTGTAGGCTAAACACATCTGACCTAGTTCCTGCTTGCCTAGGATTTATTTTTGCTACTCCCAGTCTGTAGCTGGCAAACTTTTTATAAAGCCTATCAAGTTTAAACAGCATGTTTGTCAAAATACTACATCTTTGCTACAGTGGCACTTCACGACAATTCTCCAGAGCTGGGTCAACAAAGAACTTCACTGATAAATGCAATAAACTGTGATTAACAGATAAAATACAAATAAAGTCCCTGCTCTTTGGATTTTTTTCCCTATGATTTGAATTTCACAGACCTGTCTTCCACTACAGACACTTTGTGGTACAGTGAAAATAGAGATGGATATGCAAAATAATTGCCAAAAAGCCCAAGTGAGTAGGGTGGCAATCAAGACTTTGGGTATTCCAGCCTCCTCTCCAGGAGAACAGGGTATATCCACAACATCAGCAGAGGGACACACACTAAGAAGTTCAGTGTATCAGCATTTTTTAAAAAATGAAAGAACATAAAGAAAGCAGTTCTGCTGTACCTGATTCTGTGTGTGACTCTCCTCTGCCCATCCCTCCCACAGCCCAGGGACACACAAAGTGTAACTCTGCCTTTCAAGTGCCACCAAGGGCAGAAACCCCTCTGGGGTCACAAGTCTGGGTAGCAGGGATGGGGGAAGAGCTTCTCTTCAACAAATACAGATATATGGAGATGGTAATTTTGAAAATACCCTGCATAAACACAAAACTGAGGTGTGTGGCCTTTCCTGCTGGTCCCTGTAAAGAGCAAGAGCCCCTGGACAAAGCTGAAGCGAATGAGCCCCTGTGAGCAGGGTTACACCTGAAGAGCCCTGGAATTCCCATTTGGATGGTTCTTTCATCCCAAAATAAACTCTCTGGATGACAAATGCTAATATTTTGACTTCTTTCTAGGTGGCTGCTGTGGCTCCCTGGCTCCCAGAGTGTTCCTGGCACTGCCAGCCTGGGTAATTACTGCCCGCTGGGACTGGCAGCTCCCTGTCCTGAAGAACAAGGGCTTCAGCAGGGGGGAATCACATCCCTCTGTCTGCAGAGCAGGAAGGCATTGATACCTTCATCTACCATCTGTAATTCCTGAGCTTGTCTGGAAAAAATTCCACAGGGAGCACAGATGTGGTTGGCAGCTTTCCTCCTGGTTTCTCATCTGATCCTCTGCTTTAGGCAGCGAACATGGAAGATGCCACTGCGATGGGTACTGTAATCACAAATCTCCTGGGGCTGTATACTCTTCATTTACTGACCACCAAGCTGCATCTGCCATGGTCACCACTCTGAAAGACCAGGGCACTTTCTCAGAGTCAAAGGAATACAAGGAAAAGAAGAAAAAAGGAATAAAACCCCTGTATTTGTCTTTGCTATGTCTGGCTCCTGGCCACTTTTGCCCCAGTTAAGATCCAAGAAAAAGGTTCATAGATCAGCTTCAACCAGGACTTCCTTTTCTGCATCCCTTCAACTGTGCCCTTCTGTGTCTGGTCTACCAGAAATGAGGGCTTCCAAGTCACACCCATTGCAAGCACACTGGCATCAAGGCCTCTGTGAGCTGCCCCTGTTTACCCAGGTTAGCCAATTTACAAATTACATGGAACTACAGACCAAACCCATCGCAGCTTCCTTTGGACTAACTAACATTAATTCTCAAAATTTACTTAATGAAGAGCCATTAGATTTTATTTCTAAGCTCTCAAAGCATCATCAAGCATCTATAGTTCTGAATTAATTTGCTGTTGTTAACTGAAAGGTCACTGATCCTAGCACAAGATGTGTGATGGGGATTCAGCATCACAACTCGGGCCATCAGCGATGCTCAGACCTGGCTGATGAATCTGAACCCAAACTGCTCAAGCGCTCCACAGCAATTAGCACGTTTTAAGACTCTGAATGTTAATAGGAGCTAAATGAGAATCTTCTCCTGCCTGCTCTCCATTATCCTGCTGGCTGTCAGTCCTAGAGGGGCAGGGAAAGCTGCTGGGGGAAGCTGTTCTCACCCGGATCATCAGCACGGCTTTCCTGATGTCGCGGATGCCGTCGTACACCAGCCGGGAGGCGTCGATGAACTCGTTCTCATCCATGGGCTGGGCAGGGTCGGAGCTCAGCGCTTCCACTGCAGCTTCCACTTGCTCCGTGAAGCGTGGCATGACTGAAACCAGAGCACAGAGCTGCTCAGTCCACCCCAAGCCACTCACTGCTTCCCACTCCAGCCTTGCTCTAAACTGCCCTGGAAGCTGCCATGGAAATCACAACACCTGGGACTGGAGGTGAACTCTTACTCCTGCTTATGCTGCTGCTCTTTGGTGTTTTCCCCTTGGACAGTGAAAAGTTTATCACACCCCTCTAATGGACAAGGAGAAAACACCTGGGGACGCCCCTAGAAACTATGGGATAAAATAGTAATTGTTTGTTTGATGTTCCCTGAAGATTTACATCATTTTGGGGGGAAAAAGCAGTCATGCTACGTCAAGAAGCTCTGGTTTAAGAAACACTGGAAGGGGGCAGGTTGCACTGCTGCATTTCAGTGACTCATGGTGCCCCAGGAAGAACATGCCAGAACCAGTTAAGAGTCTGCTGTTTCTTCAGTGTCACCCTTGATTCTTCATCAAAGTAATTAAAGCAAAACCAACAACGAGTGGCAGGCACTGAAGCAGCCAGGCTCACCCCTTACCCTTGTGGATGTCACCAGTAGTTCAAAAGGAACACCCTGATTTGGTGTTTATGTCTGGGACACTACAACCTACAGTGCTCTTTCAACAGTTGTATAGACAATTTACAAAATTTACCCTTATTATTACCCTGAATTTATTCTGCTGGGGAATGTGATCTTCCTTCTGGACCCTGAACAGCTGCAGAGCCTGGTGCAATGCTCCAAGATGAGCACAGCACAAATTCAAGCCTCCCCTCATGTCTGGGACACACTCCTGGTGGTTTTGATTCCCACAGTGCAGTCCATGACAGTGAGCACACCCAGGGACACCTTGTACACTGCTGAGCTTTGAGCCAGTACATGCAGCAAAACCAAACTTCTCACTTTGCAACAGCTTTGCAAACAACTCCCACTAACTTGCACGGCAGCAAATGGAGTCTTAGCAGATTTCCCAGGTGCGCCATCCCCAGATGCCCACAAGCTCTCAAACAGCAGTTCAGGGCTCCTGGGAGTAAGCAACCCTTACCTGTGTTGGACAGTAACTTGGTTGCTTCCAGCACCTTCTCAGTGTACACTCCAGGCTCGTAGTTGTCCATCTCGGAGGTGACGACGTGAATGACGCGAGCGGCGCGGCCCCGGATCGCGCCGGCCGTGCGGTCTAAACCATCCACGTCTTTCTCTTGGAGAGCGATGACGCATTTGTTTACATCTTCTAAAATGTGATTCTCTGGTGGTAAAAGAAGGAGGATTTAGATGGTTATGTCTTTTCTGCTGCAGTCATCAGCATGGCAATTGCTCAGCGAGGGACCTGCTCTAGAGAAGCTCCACAAGACGCGGGTGAGCGTTAACGTGAAGGTCACTGCAACCAGCAGAGCTGCCCTTCCACAGGAGGTGTCAAAAAGCTGTCAGCCCATCCACCAACTGGCCTCCACACGTCCTGCCCCTGTTTGTACTCGATTTTACCAACAGGAGAGCAGAGTTCTGCTGAGTTCTCCCCTGGTTTCTTTCCATATTTCTCCCCTGGACTGGCCCAGCCCTTGTTTCAAATACCTGCAAACCACTCCCCTGCTGGTGCTCGTGGGGTGATGGGCACATCCCCAGCACCACACCCACTCCCCTCAACACTCCAACACACACTTGCTGCACCTTTCCAGCTTCCTCCAGAGTGTTTTCCTACAGCCACACACATTCCATCAGAACACATGACACTGTCAGTCGCCCATTCCCATCTCAGACACATAATGTATGCAGTGAATAATGTGGAAAACGTTCCAGCCACACAGCACTCACTGACTGCTCAGAAAACAAACAAAAAACTCGAGGCAAGACCTCTGTTTGCAATTAGATTTTTTAATATACATTTTCTGGTTTTGTAAAGAGATATTTTCCCCATTCATCGAGTCCAAGAAGCCCAAAATGAGTAAAACCATCTAACAGATTTCTGAAGATGCCTAAAGAAATTTGGATCTTTATTTGGGAAAACCTACCCTAAAGACCTCCCAAACTGTTTTTAGAGACTTCCAAACTCTGTTAGAGAGCTCTTTAATGTAGCAGGACTAATGTTTCAGTATCATCATCCAACACCAGCACTTGGGCTGCTTGGTAAGAAACCAACTTGGAAACATTTCTGCTCTGTCACTTAAAATAGTTTCCAGTGTTAATTACCATTGACTTAATCATTCTACACTGCCAAGCCATGCAAGTGGCTTTTATTCCCTCTGCAGGTAGTAAAAGAGCCATTTTGCAAGAGTTTGTAGAGGCAAGAAGCTCATAGTGTTGGCTGGGAGAGGACTTGGAGGAACTGCCTGAAAGGATTGCTGAGGGAAGTTACTCCTGATTTACATAAAATTAACACAGCCAGGTGCAATATTGCAAGACTTCTGTAAGTAACCTGGACAAAAATTACACTTGTGAAATCCCTCTGAAGCAACTCAGCCTGAGCAGGTTCAGCTGAGGGCAGAATGTGGCCCTGGGAGAGGGAAGAGCAGGTTCATTAGTGATTTGACAAGTCAGTGAGCAGGCACAGGAGCCACAGTGAGCACAGAGGGGATTTAAAGAAGAGACAGCCCTGGGAGCTGCAAGAGCCCGAAGAAAAAGCTTCGGCGCCAGGCCAAAACACAGACTGTTTATTGCTTCAATTCCTAAATGAATAAATTAAGCCACAGACCATTTAAAAGCCTCTTTGGATTATCCGAACTTTAATAAAAGGCATGGACAAAAGGAAGGTGAATATTTAAATGTCTGCTGCTCATTTAATGCTTTTTGCAGATGTGAAGTGGCCAGAGAGTCCCTTCTAGAGGGAGATAACCCACAGGGCAGCTTGCAAAGGGCCCAGGGAAGTGCAGGACTGTCAGGTCTATCTGCTCTGATGATATTCTCCAGCTGGATGATAACAGGTAAGATCTGACCCTGTGCTGAGTTCTTGTGAATACACCCAGTGCTCCCCATCCTACTGGCACACAGAGCACGGGTTCCCCACCAGCACTTCTGGGGATGGGAGAAGGCTGTCCCACATCCAAACCCCCCTGTTCCACATCCAAACCTCCCTGTCCCACATCCAAACCCCCCTGTCCCACATCCAAACCCCCCTGTCCCCCTGCTGAGCAGAAGAAACATCCCACAGCAACAGAACACAGGCAACAGCAAAGGGATTTTGTCCCACCAAAATAGCTACAGAGAAAATGGTGTGGTTGGGCAACAAGGTAAAAGGAAAGGTATTTTTTTCCACAGAAATGACTTTTAGACCAAACAAGGAAATATATTAAAGTGCGAAAAGATACAGAATAAAAAGTCACCCACGACTGTCAATCCTCAATCCACGCCCACCAAACACCTTCCACCTCCACCCACCTCCACATTAAAGGGATTAAGCAATGCTTTTCCAAACAACCCCAGCAGCCTGTGAGGGAGTCTGAGAGCTACAGGAGATCAAAATCCAAGAGCAACAGTCGGGGGATGAAGCCACAGATTGATAAATGCAGCTGTGCTCGTGTGCTGCACCTCCTGTGGAAGGTCTCAGAACCATTTCCATGCTGAACCTGTGCTGCCAAGGGGCACTGCAGGAGCCAGGTCAGGCAGCACATGGAGCAAACTCTGGGGAGTTCACACTCTTGTAAATAGTGCTCATCCTGCCAATATTCACTGGGAGGCTCTTCAGAGAAAACAGTTCCACTGAGATGGGCAATCTGTGGCATAAACCTTTGTCAGCAGCACAGGAACAGAAGGCAGCAAATGGAATGGTTTTTTAAGAGGGTTTCAAAGGAGATTCAGGCAATTTCAGAACACTGAATTTGACAATTACACAAGTGCTATCAGCAACTGCTCTAAAGAACAGAGATAGTGGGCACACCAACACACCCAGAGTGCTTCAGGAAGGCACTGATAAGAGGGATAAGAATTACAGAAGGTACAGGAGAGCTTTGAAATGAGGAATAATGAAACAGGAAAAGACTGCAGTCGGGGAAGTGATGAGTGACAGAGTGCATGGCACAACTCTGTGAGTTTGCAAACAGCATGGAGAGAGAATGGGGAATGGGGAAAACCTCTTCACCATCTTTAGTACAAGCAGGGGCATCAAATGAAGCAAACAGGCGACAGCACAAGACAAGGAGGTTCTTCACACAGAGCACACTTCAGCTGTGAATTTTGCACAGGAGGATGGAGGTGCCAGCAGTTTATAATGGTCGAAAGAACAACTAACACCAGCTTAAATGAGAAAAATCTGTCAAGGATTGTTCAGGAGATAGCACCTCTGATGCTGGAGCTCCCTGAGCTGCACATCACTCATGGCTGGAAGCACACAGACATCTCTAGGCTACAAGGCTGCTGTGCCATCCATCTCCCACGCTGACAGTGAGCCTCCCCCAGACCCTGCCCTAACCCAACAGGGCCCTTCTGCTGCTGCACCTGTGAGAATGTTGTCACCTGCAAGCTCACCTGCAGCACTGTGCTCTGAAGGATCCTCCTTCTCTGCTCTTCTGCTGTTACCTAAACCCAGCATCCCTCTCTTGGAGCCTTTCCTCGTGGATAATTGATACAGTTCTGTAGCATGAGCTGAATGGTGAAGCCTTCGCTTCAGCACACCACACAGTAGGGATGTGGGATGGCTTACATACATATTTATACATGCACAAACTCATGCACTCACAAGAACTCCTTTAAATTCTGCTTACATCCCAGTTAGTAACTGATACAAACATCCTAATAACCTAAACAGCTCTTGATATAAATCATACCCACCACAACTTTATCCAAAGAGAAGTTCAGACTTTTAGCAGATGAATTGGAGTTGTGGCATTTATATGGAAAACATTTATCAAAGTTCAAACAAATAATATTTAAAAGAGTATTTATTGCTTTAATACTTTTCTACCATCTCTTTGATAGCACACATGTATTAATAATTACTGAATGCACTTGAATGTCTGGAGTTGTCTCAAATTGCATTTCCTTGGCTCCATTTTGGGTGGTGAGCACTCACTCGAGGTGAACTCTCCTGAGTCAACCTGCCACTAGCCCAGGGAAAAAACCTTCTCTGCCAAGCTCCCTGGAGTACAGCTATGCAATAGATTTGGTTATTAAACCAAAAAACACACTTCTGTTCTAACCTGCATCCCTGCAGGAGATGGGGCTGTCCTGCCCACAACTCACTTCAGTCTTGTGGTGCTAAACCTGGACTTGAAGGGAAGTGATTTTATTGAGTGATGCAACTTCCTCCTTGTGGCGACTTTTGTCTTAAAAAGCAGCTTGGAGCTCCTGGGAGCAGCCCAGCACGAGCTGATGAGCAGAGCCCCCCAGCAGAGCTCCCACTGCCCAGTGTCCTGCAGGGAAACAGAGCCCTCAGGCCAGGGGCTGAGCCCTGTGGGGGCACAGCTACCAGGGAGATGCCCTTTGGCAGCTCCACACGGGCTGTGCTGGTACACACTCACAGCTTGTCCTTCTCTAATGTTTGTACACTCGTGGGCAAGCTTCCAGAGGAGCCTTGGACCTCAGCACACAATTCCCTGTGCAGAGATTTCCTCCCAGCTGTGCAATCCCAGCTGCTGCTGCCCCAGTGAGCACCCAGGGATACAACGAGCTCGGACACTGGACTGCCCAAGGAGTTCATGCTCATTATTGCAAAGAGGAACTTCACTGAGAGCCCAGGGATCCACAACACAATGGGTATGACAATGCAGGTGACTCCTCACAGGAACAGCACCTGGGCTTTTGTTTGGTTTTTCTTTTCTTAATCATAAAACAAATACGACCTCTTAATTCAGGACCTTAATTTTTCATCTACATTTTCTAACTATGTTCACCTGGAACTTCTGACTCCACACATCCTCCTTTGAAATCTCTCTTTACAACTGGAGGTTTTAGGTCACTTGAGATGCCCAAACCTGCCTGCACCATGGAAATTAGATTCCCAGCTTGCACTGGTGATTTGTGAACATTATTGCAGACACAATTCACGTGCTCACATCTCCATGTCCTCTGACTAGAGCACAATTAAAGGATGTGGAAATAAAAATGCCCCCATTATTTCTAGGTCACAGCAGCTGATAGTGGGTCTTTATCAAGATGCTGATAAAACGGATTATCTTGGCAAGCACTTTGCCAAATGTAATTATTAATCTATTATAATGATCCAATCTCTTTTAAAAACTCTTAAAACTTTACTAAAGCTGACATGGTATGAACAGTTTTATTTTAATTAACTTGTACAACCATGGTTTGATATTCAGTTTTGTTTACATGGCAGAGTCTGAAGTGACCTGAGGGATCATTTTTCCTGTAGTTCCTACTTCAGACATAAACATGTTCCATTTCCCCCAGAGTTACTGGTGAGGCTTGTCTACAGCAGCTAAATGGTAATTCATCCTTAGTTCAGCCAGCAATTCCAACTCTTGGGACATAAAGTGTCTTTTTGAGACCAGATCTCCTGCTGCACTTCCACACCTCGCTGGGCACAAGGTGATCCCAGGTGAGGTGTGACACCACCATCCCTTCCAAAAGCCCCCCAGACCCCAGAATGTGTGCCCAAACCACCCCTTTGGAAAGGACTAAGCTCTCAGGAGGGTGATTATTTCTCTCTGAAGCTCTGGTTACCTGACACAGCCAGGAAGTCATCGATGGAGGTGATGTCATCCACGGCATCCGTCAGCACTCGCACTTGCCTCTCCCACTGCTCCTTGAACAGATCCATGTTTTCTTGAGCCAGCTTGCTTTGGGGCTTAGCAGCCAGAGCCAGTGCAGCATTGATAACCTGTAAAACACCTCTGCATTTTTAAAACATCCCAGAGAAATGTTTACCTCCTGTGTGTTTATCCAATGAACTCAGCAGCAGACAAAGCAAGTTTAGTAAGTTTTGAGGAACTTGATGTTTAAACACAGAAGTGTTTAATTTTGTTGCTCTCACATGCAACTCATACCTGCTTCCATGTTTATTATGGATAGTTATTAGAAGCAAAATCACTTGGTAAGTTTTCTCAAGAGCTGGTTTCACCTGTCTTTAGCAGCTTGTGGTAACAAGGTGTTGCTTTCCCAGTGAAGGCTGTGTTGTTAAGTGTTTTAGACAGGATGACATTTAGTACACTTAAGGCTGCATTTGCTACTTGCCAAAACCTCAGTAAAAAGGTCAAAAAAAGATTAATCTTATACAGACTGAAGCAGAAACGATATGCAAATACAATATTACAGATAAATTTTGATTTATCACTTTTCCTTGAAGCTCTACTCTGGATCTTGCCAGTAATTATTGTAATGACTTCAGATTTCTGCTGTGGCTGTGAACAGACCAGATTAGCCAGGGAACAGGATCTGCTCCTTCTGAATACCCTCTCCTAATTTTCTTCAAACCCCAAGACCAGAATTTGCACCATATCCTAGTTTAAATTAGCAGGACAAATGGTATTTAAAAGACCACAAAAGCCTCTTTGGATGCAGGGAGAAACCAATCCCAACATCCTGGTCCTGCTCTTGCTGCAGCAGAATGACCTGGAAACGTGTCAGGTGTGAGGAGCCATGGCAGCCAGAGCGTGACAATCCCTGTTCCCAAGCACCTGAGAGGCAGAGCTAATTAACTCACAACTTCAAGGTGTCATTTTTCTTCTCTACTTTAGGACTGTATTAATTTCACAAACTTGATGACCAAAACATGCAAGCACCAGATGTTCCCGCTTTTCCAAAATCTACTTTCTCTACCTGCTTCATTTACAAGTGTCACAAAGCATTTAAAAAAATATATAACTCACTAAACATGGAAATGATGGTGATGGCACTGAGTGAATCAGGCAGGGGGAGGAGGAGGCTGCTTCCCCCGAGGGATGTCAGGAGTTTGCAGTGACAGGAAAACCCACAGAAGAGCTGGGCTGCTCCTCACGCTGCCTCTGGAGCTGGGGCTGAATGTCTGGGTCACAAATCCAGCCCAGCTTGGTGGGTTTGGTGAGTGACAAACACAAGAAGTGGCACCTGAGCCTCAGCAGCATCTGCTCAGGGGTCTGTGGGGATGAACACACCTCTGACCCTGGAGGAACAGCACTATCCCTGTCCCCACCACCACCAAGGGCTCCTCTGCTGCTCTTCTTCCTCCAGCCAGCCTGGGGTCACACCTGTGTGGCACCTGCAGGAGTCAGGATGTCCCTCTGGAATGTCCCTGCTGTCCTGCCACCCTCACACATGGAACTGAAAGTCCTGAAAGCCCCCAAAAAGCCTTGCAACACCCAAGAAAATGATGTTTAGAATTTTAAAATCAAACAGAAACAGAGGTTTTAGAGAGGTAAACCTGTCCTCTGCTCGAGAGCCCTGATTTGCAGTCCAGCCACTGCCACCTCTCCCCCAGTCTGATGGATGTAATGAATTAACCACCTATCAATCAAAATCTAGATATCCAAGGTTTCATGAAGATGAATCTGAACAAGTGTCCTGGAAACAGGGGAGATAAACCAAACAATGCTCTAGAAATCTGCTCTCACTTTCATCCTGCTAGAAACTGTCACTACAGAGCCAGAGATGGTGGCGAGGCGATACCGAGGGTCAGGACATTTTCTCTGTTTTGCTCAACCTGCCTTGGCCCATATCAGATATAAAATGTCCTGTAAGCACTGAGACAGGGCACTAATGCTGCAGGAACATATGGCCTGGATTCCTGTGAGATGTTTGTCTGGACACAGCAGCTGTCTGGACAATTAATCTGCACCAACAGCGCATGTCAAGCCCAGATGTCCACGTTCAGCACCTCGTCACAGGTAATGGCAGAGCTGTCACACATACAGGGCTCTGCAACTGCTCCACAACCTCAAACTCTGTGTCCTCACCAAATCCAAGCACAGGAGGCACAGGCTGCATCACCCTCCTCCCAACAGGCAGCTTGTTCAAGCAGAAAAAATGTATTTTTTTTATACATTACAGCAAAAATGCATGGCCAAGCTGAATGTATTTTATAAAAGTGATCAAGCAAAACCAGTGTTGATTTCCCTTACAGACAGACATTCCTGCAGCAGGGAAGCAGCCAGCAGTGCTGGAGATGAGGAAACCTGGTGGGGATATCAAAGGTTTCATGGAGCTAAAGACAAACCTACAGTTCAGGAGAGCCACAGAGGTGTGAGTGTGCTCAGGGAGAAATTCAGGGCAGCAGACACAGCTCAGCAGTCCCTTTTTATAGCACACACTCCATATCTCCATGTGCAAAGTGGCCACAACAGGCAGCTTTAGCAGGGGTGATAAAAGCCTTCACTCTGTGGAGAGTTTAGCATTCAGGTGGGCAAATCATCCTGGATGTGTTTCACACCTGTGCCTGAGGAAATGTCCCAGGGATCACTGACAACACCCTGCATGTGATTTATTCCAGGGAATACACTCCGGTATCCAGCACAGAGTGACTGATTTATTTTCCAACAGGTGCTTAGAGAGATGTGGGAAAATGACAGGGATGCTGGATCTTAAATAGTCTGTGTATGTAGCAGGACTATGATCCCTTTATTATCTAAAAAGAAACACTTTCAGGGGGAGGAGGAAACACTTTTTTGGGGGAAGGGATGGATGGACCACAATACACTTTTCCTTCTCCAAAACACATAAAGCATTGGGCAATTACTTTAAAATATCAGTAACTCTCACAGGATGGAGACAGACAGAGTTTAAACCCCAGGAAGATCAGGACTGGACTAGCTGAAATGTAGCCACTTCCATGTGAAACATTTGGCAATTTCAGGGAAATATTTTGTATTTCAGAGCTTTTCAAGATGCTGCCAGAGCACTGTGATCACAATGACTCACTGAAGTTGTACAAAGAAAAGAATCAAACAGGGACATTTTGAGCCTATCCAGAAGGAAATGAAGCATGGCAAGAAAACACACTATTTTTATCAGTGCTTTGTTTCATGTAGCAATTGCAATGTTCGAGTCAGACAGCTCCACACTCCGGATGGCGCTTCCAGCGCGTTCCTTGGAGCCTCTCCCCTGCACCTCCCAGCTTCCCATGGCAGCAGCCAGGGCCTGGCAACTCCTGGGCAGGCTCAGCATTCCAAAGATTGGAATGGATGTCTCAATCTGAGCCTTGAGTCCTGCTGCTTTTCCCTGGTTTTATGTCCCTGTTTTAAGCAGAGATGTCCCAGTGTGGCTGTGTCCTCTCCCCTTTGCAGGGCAGGGCTGTCCAAGGCTCCCTGCAGCAATTCCTGCCTTGGTTACAACACTGCAGCTGCTTGAGAGAGGCTTTCCCAAAAATCTCAGCTATTCTGGCCAGAAAACACCTGGACCTCAGATAAACCTGGGTAAATCACAGCCACTGGGTCAGCCAGAATTAATTCTTTTAAGCTAAATTTAGGATGGCTTCCAGCCTCAGCTTTATAACACCCCAGTTGGAAGTCAGAGAAGCCAGGAAAGCTCTTCCATGTGGTGGTGTTCTCACAAAGAATAATTCTGAATACTTGGCTGGCATGGCCAGAAGAAGAAACATCACTTGGGAGAGGAAAACTCTGACCCAGCTATTTGCACTGCAATCCCAACCTGTTGTATCCACTCAGCACACCCCACGTCTGACCCACACCCATTTCAGTGGCTTCAAGCACTTCTTGATTTTTGCCTTGGTCATTTTGATAAGAAGCTCTTGCTCCTTCCAAGAGAATGTTCTTCCTGCAGCTGGGTTAGCTTTTCCTTGATTCCTGTAGGATTGATTTTAGGATGTCACTGTGCCCCAACAAGGAGGAGTCTTACAGTTTCAGAAGCTCTGAGGTGAACCCCCAGTCCTCTCCCCTCACTGCACACCATGGTTTTGCAACCAAAACATCTGCAGTTCCTAAATAACTCACTTGGGCTTGGGGTTTATATAAAGACCTCAAATCACCAGATTTCTTGTGGCAGGTGGATAATGAGTTAGGAAATAGCTCTGTGGCCTACACATCCAGGATAGTTTGCATTTGTAAAAAAGAAAAAGCTAACAAAACAAGCCCCCATCTATCAGCTCTCCTCTCAGGGGCAGAGGAACAAGTGGCACACACAAAGTGCCCGAGTGGGGATGTGAAATCAGTCTTACTCTGGAGTATGTGAAAAGAAGCCCACCAAGCCTCTCTGACCTTGCCCAGGTGAGTTTTGGGCTTTAATCCCATAATTTCCTGTAATAAAGCATGGCTTGCTTCCTGGCAGGTCATAAGAAGCTTCTCATTATTTAACTTTACATACACAAGATGCCAGAGTTGCCTCCAGTGCTCACCCTGCTCATGCCCCTTCCCTGCTCCTCACTGCACTTTGCTCCGAGTGTTAAAAATGGTTTATGAGGAGGACACTGAAGTCACTTCCAGTTCCATCCCAGGCCAGGTTTGCATGCCCACATCTGTGTGTGCCAGCCCTCCACGCACTCCAGTACAGCAAAAAGCACTCTGCAGGCTCTGCTGAGCTGAAATGCCTGCGAGCAAAACACACAGCAGATTGTTTTACACTCTCAGAAGCTCTAATGGCACTGACCAGCAATGAACAGAGGCTGATGCACCAAAAGAGGAAGGAAAAGTTTCCTTTGATTTCCAATACTTTGTTCCCATGTATAAAAGGCACTTTGAGCACTTTGCTTTCCTGCAAGTTACGCACAGAGTGACTGCAGGGATCTCTGCAGAGATATTTACTCATCTTGTAAAAAGATCCACACTTCTACTCACTAACTTGGAACCACAGAACAGCCTGGGCTGGAAAGGACCTTAAAGCTCATCCCTTTCCAATGGCAGGGACACCTTTAATTAGACCAAGCTGCTCCAAGCCCCATCCGGCCTGGCCTTGGACATTTCCAGGGATCCAGGGGCAGCCCCAGCTGCTCTGGGCACCCTGTGCCAGGGCCTGCCCACCCTGCCAGGGAACAATTCCTGCCCAATATCCCATCCAACCCTGCCCTCTGGCAGTGGGGGTCCAGTTCCTGATGCAGAGTCCCTCTCCAGGTTCCCTGCAGCCCCTTCAGGCACTGGCAGGGCTCTGAGGTCTCCACACAATTTTCCCTTCTCCAGGCTGAACATTCCCAGCTCTCCCAGCCTGGCTCCCTAGGGAAGCTGCTCCAGTCCCCTCACACAAAGCCCTTCCCCAGCCCAGCATGTACTGTCACAGCAGGATTTGCTATTTGCATACTGTGTATAGATAATTATCCTATCAACTTCCCCATCCATGAAGAAAGCATTTTCATTTGGAACTGAGGGCTGATTTTACAGTGCCAGTCCACGTAGAAGCTGCAAGAATTTTGGTGTCATTTATCTTGCTCCATTTTGCATTTTATTGGCTTCAAATGCTGAAACTTTGGGGTCTCAGGGACTTTGTGTCTTTCCTAGAAGCTGTTCCACCACTGTGCTCCTCAGATCCTGAAACAAAGAACCCTTACTCCCTAACAAGCTTCTTTCTATAGAACTGAATCCCTTTCCTACTCTTTGCTTATTTTTATGCACCAGTAACTGTTTGAATTTCTAAAATTGTTGCTTTTCTGGTCAGCCTTGGCCTGTGCTGGCAGCTCTTCCCAGCGAGCCTGGGCGATGCAAATCTGCAACCCAAGTGTTAAGTTTTTAGTTAGAAGCATTTCTACTCAATGCCAATAAAATGTTTCAAGCACCTGTAATTAAACAGTCTGGAAACAGATCTGCTCGTTAGAACATTCAAAAAAATCTGACAGTCTTTCAAAGAGATGAAAAAAAGGGACAATTGTTTGATGTTGAGTCTTTACTGCAAGAAAAATGAGGTTTTCTCCAACAGCCACCAGGAAATTGGTGGTGACTGGGGACCCAAGGAGAATGAAGTCTGCTGGTCACATTTGGGTTTGGTTGATTTGAGGGGTGATCTGCAGTGTTTTTTTTATTTCTCTAAGATACTCCAACTTTTAAACAAAAGTTTCTAGAACTCTCCATGGGATTCCTTCTGCTTTGGTATTTTGTCTCTGTGTCAGTAGGTGTGATCACATATGAGCCATCTGCCTCATCAGAAATCTATAAGCAGCAAATGGCTTTTCAAGCAGCTCAAAATTGGAATAGAAGGATGTGAACAAGCAGTTATTAAAACAAGATGTTAATATGAGAAGAGCCAATTTATTTTTATTAAAAATGTAATTTAATCCAAGAATTCTCTGGAGCCAGTTTGATGGGCGACGCGTGTGCGTGGCGAGCAGTTCCAAGCACACCCAGCAGGTATGGAGGGGGTTGGGAGGGACCTGTGCTTCCAGGTGCTGCCTGGTGGCCTCCCAAAGTTTCTTGGGAGGATGAGCTCTTTGGGCTGTGGTGGAGAAAGGCACCCAGCCCCACCTTTCATGGGGAACAGGTCCTGTGTGCCCCAGGGCAGGTCTGTCCTGCAGCCGCCTCCAGGGCAATGGGCTCCAGCCCTGGCTGGCAGGAGCAAACACCCAAGCTGATGGGAATTGTAGCCCACAGTTATTTCCTACAGCTCTCAGCCAGTTTGGGTGGGAGTCTGAACTTCACAGAGGCTGCAGAAACCAAGTCAATGCATAGCTGCTAAAAGGAGCTCGGGTGGCAGCAGACTCACACCCAAAGGCTGCAGCAATTCCTCCTGTGCAGAGCCGGGCTGGGGCATTCTCACTGCTGCTGCCTGACACCCACAGCTGCTGGGATCACAAACACTCCGATGGCTCCAGCCCTTCCCAGCCGTCTCTCACGCTAAATGCTCTTACAAAACAGCTCCCAAAGCAAGTCCTTCTTGGAAACAGAGAGCAGACACCAGAGTGGGGAGCAAGGATCCAGGTTTCTGAGTCGAGATAAACAAAATCTTTCCCTAATTCACCATTGGCAAGCTCTGTGTTTAAGGCAAAGAAAACTTCCCCCCGCGCTCGGCGAGGCAAAGGCAGGCACAGGCAGCTATTCCAAGCATTTTGCAGCAGTAATTTTCCATTTCCATTAGGAAAGACAGTTTAAGCATTTTTTTTTTTTTTTTAATTTAACTGTAGTGATGGAGAACTTTGCTCCTTCACCTTAACCCCTTCCAGCCCAGCCTGTTCCCCAGCACTCAGCAAAGCAGGGCTGAGGGAACTCCTGTGAGGTGCTGGACAAAGCTGTTTCCTTCCACACACAGAATTCCAGCAATTCTCAAAAGAAAGAATTCAGGCAGGCTTGTAATGCAGGGCTTGAGGAAGAAAACACAGTGATCCAACGAAGCTGCCTTATTTCTGCCCTGTAAACCCAGACTAAAATCACCCAGCTGGCTACTTGGGCACAGCTCATCCTGCACCCTCAAAAGGGAGCTCTAAATATCCCATTAAGTCTTCAACTTCACATTAATTTCTGTGCTAATTGGCTGGGGACCCACAAACAGGAAGGATGATGTTACTCCTGAGGAAGAGCTGATTTCCAGTAACAAAACCACGCTAAATAAATTGACTGCTTGTTTCTGTAGAGACCTTTGGATGAAAAATTTTCTGCATTTTCTTTTTCTCAAAGAAAATTTCAAACCTGAGGAGGTCTGAACCCAAGGGAGACACTGGCAAGGACTGACTGCTTGTCAGTACCAACAAAACTCCCAGGTTTTCCCCAGCCAGCTTGAAGAGTTGCATGTTCCTTCCTCCTGCTGCCAGTTCAATGGCTCCGGATGGCAAGGGAGCGAATTACGGCTCTATTTGAGCTACAGCTTTTATAATTAACTCTACAGATTGATTTCTGCAGAAATCATTCTTTAACCAGGAATTCCCTACTCCCAGAATGGCCTCTTCTCAGATAAACTATTTAAGAGGTTACCTGGGACTCAAGTACATTAAATTTCAGTTTCATCTTTCAAGCACAGCAATACTTTGAATTACATTTCATACATTGTATTTCTGCATGCTACTGATATCTTGAAATTTCTGAGACTATTGTAATTACTGATTGACTTGACTCATTCTGAATCCAGCATCTTCCTGGAAAAATACCATCTGAGCAAAAAAACCCTCCAAAAATATACAGGGCATATCATGTTGGGTTTAACCTCTATCTTATGTCTAATTCACACATTTATGCAGCACAGCCACCCAGGAGGATTCAAGAAGCAGCTGTGAATCTCATCAGAAATAAACTACAAAACAAATAGGTAGTTTGTCTAAAAAATAAAATAAAATCTCAATTTGCTGTTTTTGATATTGAGAATCTTTTAGAGATTGTGGAGAATACCCGAGGTTTGGGGACAAGCTGAGGAAGGCAGCTGAGGAGGAGGAGGATGGAGAGCTGTGCTGCTTGCACTGGCACAAGATGAGCTATTGTTACCAGAAAACACAGATGCCATTTGTAAAATAGCTTAGACAAGTGCCCCTAATTATCTCTCAGCATTCACAACATGTTTAAATACTCTTAGAGCATTAAAGAATCAAGCCCAGAGCATGTAATGTAATATAAAAGCACTCTTTCAACTGCTACGAACATCTATAGTGTCATTTACTAATCTCTTGGTGACGACCCTGAAATTAAGGCAAGACTGTGCAGTGGAACATCTAAACTGTAGGCTTGGAAGTTCAGAGATGTGACCTTTGTAAAGCCAAAATCCATCAGTTAAAGCCCTTGTCCATTTATAGATACTCAGAACTTCCAATGTGTGTTAAATATATTGTCCATAATCCCCAAAGTCAGAGGTTAACAGCTGCACTTCAGGAGATGTGGCTACACTGGTGACTACAGCTGGGTCATTATTTCATGCTGACTATCATGCTGCTTATTTTATCCAGGAGTAGATTTCTTTAAATAGGCAGTTGTTGGAAAAGCAAAGATAGAAGAGTCTGAAATACACACAATTTCAGCAATGGGGAGAAGAAAACACCCCCACAGACTTGGACAACCACCAGAAACATTTAGATTCAAAGAGAACCTAACTTTCTTCAGATGATTATTTTCAAAAGCAGCAGCATTTGTTTGGAACACCCTGCGTTAGACACCCATATTCTGGGAGATAACTAAAAAAAACTTACATCAGCCTAGTTAGCTCCTTCAGGAAAGAGCAAGCCCTCATATCAGGGAAGATGGATTTCTAAAAGCTTTTTCTTCCACATGCTTTGTTCCAAGTGCAGAACTTGACCTTTGGCTTCAGCAGTCCTGCCCAGCCCTCACTCCAGGGTGGGGGCAGAGAACTGCTCAGCCAAACGCAGGAGTGGGAGCACATCCCATCCTTGGGATGCCCAGAGCCTCCTTTAGGATTTCATGCTTTATGTTCAGGGGCATGTCTTCACCTGTTTAACAGCACCTGCAGGTCATACAGTCCTGCTCCTCATACTGCCTTCACCTATTCCTTCCAAATCCCCTCCTGCTGGGGTGGGTACAGGTGAACATCTCTCTTCCTTTCACCTGGTTTTAAAAAAGACCAATACAGATGGGAAAACCTGGAGAAATTCCAAGTAATCCTGAGACAATACACTTTATTTTCATAAAATGCCGTTTTTCCAGTTTTCCTGATTATATATCTTTCCTGATTATATATTTTCTGTTAGTTCCTCCTTACCAGCAACAGCTTATTTGGATATTTTAGATCTGAATTTCCTGTTGCTTTAAAAAACATAAATTACACAAATCAACAGCACCCTGCAGTCCTCAGGGGTTCATCCAGGTATCTAGTAGCTGGCATTTAAAACACCAGGCTGTTAAAAAGGAAGAGGATAGTCTAGTGCTTATATAAACTTAATTTCCTTGTTTCCATTAAAAAGTTATTAATTAAAAGGTAGTCTCAGCCAGGCTCAACTGTTCACACACAGCCAACTTCCTCTCATCCTACTCCATCGGGAAGATTATTTGGCATATTTATATTCTACTCAGGCAAAAATAGTATTTTATAATTCATCTTACAGCATGCCCAGGAGCAGTGCTAGCACCTTCACAAGGCACCTTCCTGCAGCACAGATGTGCATAGGAAACCACTGAAGCTTCCCACATTTCCTAACTGCAGGTTATGGAATGTCCTGGCCAAATGGAATTAGAGCTATGCCATAAAAACAACCCTTTCACATCAGTGAAATCCTTTGCCATGGATTTTCAAGTTCCCAAGTCTTGATGCCTGTGCTGCATTTCATCCTCTACATGTACTAAAGGGAAAAATCAAGTTCTGCAGCAAGTCACAAGAAGCCACTGTGAGACCAGAGCACGTCCTCAGCAGCCCCAGCTGGTTGGGGTTTGTGTCCTGCTGTGGTGCCTTCCTTACCTGGGGACACAGGGCCTCCAGCTGGCTGGCTGACATGCGAACCAGCTTCACACCTTCCTCGTTGTTGGAGATGGAGCAGGCCAAGTTGGCAACCTGTGTCAGAGGGGAGACAAAACAAAACACAGCTGTGAGAATTGGGGGTTATTTCCTTCTGTAGAAAACTTTTGCCTAATCCCAACAGTGACCAGTTACAGTAACCCATCATGGAACAAAAGGATTCAACATTAGTTCTGTTCTAACCAGTGTTGAAACCACTAATGGCACCTGTTCCTTCTATAGACATAAAATCACAACACTTTGGATCGTGGAATCACAGAATGGTTTGGGTTGGAAGGAACCTGAAAGCCCATCCAGTGCCACCCTCTGCCATGGCAGGGACACCTCCCACTGTCCCAGGCTGCTCCAAGCCCCAATGTCCAACCTGGCCTGGGGCACTGCCAGGGATCCAGGGGCAGCCCCAGCTGCTCTGGGCACCCTGTGCCAGGGCCTGCCCACCCTGCCAGGGAACAATTCCTGCCCAATATCCCATCCAACTCTGCCATTCCCTGGGTCCTGTCCCTCCAGCCCTTGGGAATTGTCTCTCTCCATGTTTCCTGCAGCTCCTGCAGGCCCTGCAAGGCCACACTGAGCTCACCCCAAAGCTTCTCCTCTGCAGGTGAACATTGCCAGCTGTGGCAGCCTTTCCTCCCAGCAGAGCTGCTCCATCCCTCTGCTCATCCTGGAGCCTCCTCTGGCCTGGCTCCAGCAGCTCCAGGTGCTCCCTGTGCTGGGCCCGGGGCTGGGGCAGCTCTGCAGGTGGGGTCTCACCTGAGCACAGGGGCAGAATCCCCCTCCCTGCTGCGGGACCAGCCCCGGGCTGGGGGTTCTGGGTGCTGGGGCAGGTCCAGCTCTCACCCCCAGCCAGTCAAACAGGGCAGACATCCCTGCTAGCCCTGATCAGGGAGAGCTCTCTCCAGTGAACACGCAGGAGCAGCACTGCAGCAGCTGCAGTCCCAGTTTCACAGCCCAGTGCCACCAGGGTGGGAGAGCAGCAACCCCTGAGAGCTCGAGGTGTTTTGCTGGTGCTCCCTGAGGGCTCCTCTGTGCCAGGATGTGTCAGGTAAAGCCTGGCAGGTTCCTCCAGCCCTCCCTCTATGCTGCAGCTCATCGGATACAACCGGTACAGGACATCTCCGAGATGCATCCACAGGCTTCAAAATTTGAACAGCATCTCTTGTGATGCTAAAAGTTTGCTCCACAACCTTGACCTGCTGCACAGCATCACCCTTAACTAGGTCAGCCTGAAGCAGGGACCTCTGTAAACACCTGCCTTTTAAGAGCACGGAGGATGGGGACAGCACAGAATTTTTTGGTAATTGAAGATATTCCTCATCCCAGAGCTACTCTCAGGGGAAGGAAGTCTGAAATAAGTTACATTTCTCAGCTGACAGGTGAATGACAAGCATGTTATTCTGAGCCATTTGAACACAGAAAGCTGCAAAAATAGCAGCAAGTGAACTGAGACGAACACAGAGTACTGTCCTTCCAGAGGCTGAGCAACCTGCAAAGCCCCCTGTAAATGTGCCATAAAAGCATCACCAGGAGCCAGCAGATGCTCAGTAACACCACTGAACCAGATTTCTCCAGATACTTTCCTCTATAAGCTGGGGAATTTCCATTCTGCCTTTAATTAAACTATTCCTTGCCTTCATGTAAGTCACTTTGAAGTAGTATCTGCAGCTCTACCACGTGCTTTTCCCCCTCCCCAAACCCTTCCCTCACGGCAGATGTTCCCACACAGAATACATTACTCTCCTGCAAACCATCAAGCACGTGCCATTACACTTGAACAGCATTTTTCATCAATCCCATGATCAATTTGGGGAGCAAAATCAAGCTCCCACTGCAAAGCACACGGCCTCTTCCTCCCTCCAGCTCCAAGCCAAGTTATCGAGGATGGAAAGCAAGGGTGTCAAGAGGAGAGGTGCTTCCAGCACAGAACAAGCAAGCAAACAGATGTGACAGCACATATTTGGAGGAAAACAAACTGAAGTTGAGAGAAAGACTGTGCAGCATCAACAACACAGAGGAAACCATGCCAGCTCTCAGGAAGATTTGTGTTCTCCTGAAGTTTCTCTTCCACTCGCGTTTGGATTTGCATGCAGGGGTGAAGTGCAGGATGTCCCCAGCTCTCTGCACAGCGCTGCAGGCAGGGCCAGGCTGAGCCAGGGCTCTGTGACAGCTCCAGCCCAACCCCTCTGCACGGCACCCCAGCAAACAGCTGGCCCTGGAGCACCCTCTCCCACAGGGGCTGTGTTTGAGCATCACAGAATTTTCCTGTGCATTTGCCCTGCTTTGAATCCCCGGTTCCCAGCGAGCTGCTGGGATGATGTAGAAGTACATCACGCTTTTGTTTAGAGGCTCACAAGAATCAAAAGACAATCAGATGCCATGATTTAAAAGTCAAATAAAGATTTTGCTGTTGGTTTAAGCACAGGTCATATTTCTGAGAAACACCAGTTTGCCAATATTTTTTATGGTCCATATTTCCCCATCATTCCTGCCTCCACAGCAGCATTACAACCTCTAGGAGTGAAGAGAACACAAAGCTCTATTGAGTAGGGGCAGAATAAAAGCGACATTGAAGCACTACAAAATCAGCCTCTCCGATATCTGGAGATGTTGTGCTGTCTCTCAAGCCAAGTGTGATGAATCAAGCGCACAGAAACCCTGCTCTGTCTGAGCACAGAGAGGCAAAGAAGTTAATAATGGAGTGTCCCCACCGTGGTACAATGAAAATTTGCTTTTTTGCACAGTCATTTTTGAACAGTCATTTTTCTCCTGAATACCCAACTGATGGCAATTCTTCTTTAGAAAGCGCCCGACTGGCACTGCCAACCCTCATGAAAGGAGCGTGTGTGCTTCCCTGACTGAGGGTCTTTGGCAGTTTAAGACAATCCAACTGTTGGCTGCCACATCCCATCCCAGCGCTGCGGCTCCAGAGCTCAACATTTCAGCACGCTCATCCAACAGCCAGCAATTCGCTCTGCCGGGGTGGCTCCTCTGCCAGATCAGCACACAAACTTCCCAGCAAACTCTGCTCAACATCAGAGACGTGGCAGCGGCTGAGATGACTTCAGAGTGCTGCAGACAGGGCTGTAAATTCACAGCAGTGCAGCACTTACTGCACCCATGGGAAGGCTCTGTCAAACTACTGGAAAACACTCGCAAGCCTCTTAAAATCTGGAATTTAAGAGGAGCTGTGTCTACTAATTAATCAAGTTGTAAATGACCTAACAGTGAGGTATTCTAAACTGTCAGTAATTATCAGGTGCTCTATAACATGAATTCTGAAATTGCACATACCAGCTGAGGTGGATGGCTGCAGGTTCAAGAAATTTAATTTTAAAAGTACCTGAAAGGACTCATCTGCAAGAATTCCTGGGTGATCTGACAAATAATTTCAAACTCTCTCTCCCTTCAGAGGACAGGGTACTGCTGGCCAGCTATTTGGCACATACCCATAATACATTGGATTTTGTAGCTGAGATGAAGATCAACTCTTTCAAAGCCCACAGAGCGCCTGGAAATCATACATTTCCAAACTTCTAAATTAAATAATGCACCTCAAGGGAACAAAAAATTTCCTTTAAATCAAATGTGAATTAAATAGTTTCTCCATGTCTCCAACAAAGCAGCTGACTGACATAGTAAGTGGTCAGACTTGATTTAGAAAGAAGAACACTTGTGCTTGAGAGCAAAATAGCAATTGAATTCCCGCTGCATTTGTTCATTCTTACCATTCAATATCATCAAGTCCCTTTACATAAGCACTACTGGCACAGGCATCAAAGGAGACAAAACCACTGCAAATAATGTAATCAGCACAACGAGCAATCTCTTGAAAAAAAGTTAAAAATACACTGGGAATGAAGACAGCCCTGAGAGCGCGGCCCGGTGTGGCCCAGCCACCTTTGGCTGCTGACAGACTGATTGGAAAGCAGATCTCGAGGCTCAGAGTGCACAGCCAGGGCCCAGAGGCGACTTCTCAGACCCCAAAAGGCAGGGCAGACCCCAAGCAGCTGCTGGGATTTAGAGGAATGAGCTTCAGTTTCCCCCAGTGCCAAATGCAGCGCGCAGCCCCGGCCGCTCCCGGCACGGAACAGCCGGACGGGCTCGTCCGGAACGGGCACGGATCCGTCTGTGAAACAAATCCCCCGGTTTTTAACAATGGCATCAGCACACTGCAAGATGATCTGAGGTGAGTGGCTCTGGTGCTGGCACAGTCCAGGAGGTGAATGGCTCTAAATGCAGGCCAGTCACCACTGGGGCTCCCTGGGCTCAGCCCTGTTGGATGTCCCTGTTGGTGACCTGGAAGAGAGGGCTGAGGGCTCCCTCAGTAACCTCAGACAGCAGCACATGGGGCAGGAGGGGATGTGATGGGGGCAGGAGGGGATGTGATGGGGGACAGGAGGGGATGTGATGGGGGCAGGGGATGTGCTGGGGGCAGGAGGGGATGTGCTGGGGGCAGGAGGGCTCTGCAGGGGGATCTGCACAGGCTGGATCCATGGGCTGAGGCCAGTTGTGTGGGGTTCAGCCAGGCCAGGTGTGGGTCTTGCCCACAGATGCTCCAGGCTGGGGAGGAGTGGCTGGAAGTGTCCAGCAGGAGAGGCCTGGGGCTGCCGGTGCCAGCGGCTGGACACGAGCCCAGGGTGCCCAGGGGGGCAGAGGCCGATGGCCCCTGGGCTGTGCCAGCCCTGGGGTGGCAGCAGGGCCAGGACAGTGCCCGTCCCCTGTGCTGGCTCTGCTGGGACCCCTTAGGGCTGTGTCCAGTTCTGGTCCCTCATGGCCAGAGAGCCCTGGAGGGGCTGGAGCGTGTCCAGGGCAGAGAACGGAGCTGGGAAGGGGCTGGAGCCCCAGGAGGGGCTGAGGGAGCTGGGAAGGGGCTCAGCCTGGAGAAAAGGAGGCTCAGGGGGCCCTTCTGGCTCTGCACAAGTCCCTGGCAGGAGGGGACAGCCGGGGGGTCGGGCTCTGCTGCCAGGGAACAGGGACAGGAGGAGAGGGAATGGCCTCAGGCTGGGCCAGGGGAGGCTC
>NW_015379270.1:153458-180501 GCF_001522545.3 Parus major | reverse complement strand
CTGGCAGGAGGGGACAGCCGGGGGGTCGGGCTCTGCTGCCAGGGAACAGGGACAGGAGGAGAGGGAATGGCCTCAGGCTGGGCCAGGGGAGGCTCGGGGCAGGTATTGGAGAGTTTCTTTACTGAAAGCATTGTCAAACCCTGGCACAGCTGCCCGGAGCAGTGGTGTGGAGTCACCATCCCTGGAGGGATTGAAAAGCCCTGTGGATGTGGCACTTGGTGACAGGGTTTAGTGGTGGCCTTGGCAGTGCTGGGGGAACAGTTGGACTCGAGGGTCTCAGAGGGCTTTTCCAACTTAAATGATTCCATGGTTCTGTGCCTTTGGAGGAGGCATAACTTAAGTGGTTCCTTTTGAGAGGCAGATGCTGTCTCAGGGCCACGGGTCAGCTGAGAATATGTTATTAATAAGAAGGTGTAACTGCAATATTTAAAAAAAAATTGTACCATCTGTCACAGAGTGATTCCATCACAAATTCTAGTTAACTTTGACTCTTCAGAATTTACGAATATTTAAATCAGAAAAAACTTGACATTTCTAAAGCTGTTCTTTCTACCATTATTAACAATTTGTGGCAGAGAACCGCCTCCCCTGACAAGACACAGGTTGTACCTTTTCCACACGAAATACATTTTTTGGGCTTGTTTGTTTTTTTAAACTCAAAATTTGTTCAGATCGTGACTAAGAAGTTAAATCTTCCAGCAATTAAAAAACTGCAGCAGCCTCAACCACACAAGTTTGGGGTCAGTGTTAAGCTTCTTAAATTACCCTGTTGAACATAACCAGCAATGCTAATAAAAAGACCGGGGTTGTGGGTCTGACCCCCATTCACTTAAAAGCTGGACCTGATGATCCTTGTGGGTCCCTTCCAACTCAGAATATTCTGTGATTCTGTCTGACAATGCTCCAGCTTTGTACTTGTTCCACCTTCTCTTTGCCCAGACTCCCTGCCTTAGGCAGAGGGGTTACATTACTTTTATTGAAAGACTGCCCAATTGCTTTTTTAACAAGAGACAAAAGATGCAATAAAAAAAAGGCATTATAATCTCTAACACTTTAAACCTTCCTTTCCACGGATTTTGAAGGCTGACAATAAATGTGTTAAAGCTTCTGAGTTATGCACTTGGATTGACCTCACAGAAACACCTCCCAGCTTTTCCTCCTTGTTTACAGGTGAAGTTTCCAGGACAGCTTCTGCAGGCAGTCAGGAAGGCAAAGCCTCCAGAGTGGTGCTGCTGCAACCATCCTGAAGCAGCTGTGCAATGTTTATTGTCATCGCCACAGCCCAGGATTGCACATCCCTGTGCAGGAGCCAAACACTCCCTCATTGAATTCTCTGAGTCTGGGCGCTCTCATTTGAACCTGCAGTTGTAAAAAAACCATTGCAGAAAGAAGTTTTCAGACTGTCTTATGCTGAGAAACTTTTCAGTTTAACATCAAGCAGAATCCTCTCATAACCAAAAACTCTTACACAAAAATAACAAACCCACATCCAAGTGTACACAGACACTTTGGGAATTTCAGAACCACGGAAACCAAGCTTTTCAAAGGTGTTCCCAGCATTTTCATTTCTGATTAAACTTCAAAACTTCAGCTGCTTGTTCCATGTTTTTTGCTTTACATATTACAATTTCTCTGGGAATGCAAATTCCAACTTTTAAGCAGCTTAAAAAAAAATCACCCTTTTTAAAAGCAAAAAAGAAAAAATGGACGGGCAGCCACTGAACATCTTCCTCCCAGGGATTTGCTAAAGAAAAGTATATCTGATATTCTCACAAAATTCAAACAGAGCACAGCTAATTTGTTCCTCCTCCATGTTAAAAAAAAACCTGTCCCGATTCCCTTCACGCTGGTCAAAGCTCAGGAAATTAATTTATCTGCAGAAACAACATTTCTGGCAAAGCTAATGGCAACTGAGGGCTCTCAGAAGAGATGTGCCAATTATGTAATCCCCATCCCTCTCCAGAAAGGCCTTCATTATTGACTAAGTCCATACATTTATTTATTCACCTGTACACTACACTCAATATTCAAGATGGATCTGAGCATTTTAACATCCCGCCCTAACAGGTGCTGAATGAGGGAGAAGTGTTACAGCTACAGATGTGTTAACTCTAACCCTACAAACCCCTCATTTTGCAGAGGCAGATGCAAAATCTGAATTACACAGAGCAGCTCCACTTCTTTAATGCAGGAGGACTAGGGATCGAATCCACTGGGACTGCACAGAGTCACTGGAGTCGTGCTGTCAACTGCTTTGTGATTTTATATAACTTAAGTAGCTGCATGTGGCTGCAGCTCCACAGAAGGTGCCTTGCAAGAGCTTGTTGTGGGCAACACAATCCCAGTGTATTACCTGAAAATAGTAAAAGTCTTTAAATAAAACAAGGCACAGGCAGACAAACTGCAGACGTAAAGCACCGGGGAGAATGAAGGACTAAACGGAGGGAACTGCTATTTTCAGAGCTCTGTAGCCTCACATGAAGATGAGAACAGTTTTCATTCCAAGTCTGGTTATAAACACAAGGAGGGGAAGTTTCAGCTGGCTGGAACAGAACTGGCAAGCAAAGGGCTGGCATTTTGGACAACGAGGAATGGAGGTTGCACCGTTTGTTATTTCAACAGGCTGGCAAGTGATGGCAAGAGAAAGGGATCAGAGACAATATCACAGAATCCCAGACTCAACTGGGCTAGGAGGGACCTCAAAGCTCATCCAGTGCCACCCCCTGCCATGCCAGGGACACCTTCCACCACCCCAGGGTGCTCCAGCCCTGTCCAACCTGGCCTTGGGCAGTTCCAGGGATCCAGGGGCAGTCCCAGCTGCTCTGGGCACCCTGTGCCAGGGTCTGCCCACCCTGCCAGGGAACAATTCCTGTCCAATATCCCATCCAGCCCTGCCCTCTGGCAGTGGGAAGCCATTCCCCCTTGCTCTGTCTCTCCATGCTCCTGTAAGTAATATAATAGTATAAAAATAGATGCATTGTGCACCCTGCTCCCTTTTACATTGAGGCAATCGGTATTTCCATGGGCAACCACCTTTTGCTTGGAATTACATCTTAATACTTCCACATTTCTAGGTGTAAACACACATATCTGTGTGTTTAAAATTCTAATTAAGGAATATAGCTTTGCACTTGCCTCTCACCCTGTCCAGAGCTGTCTCCAAATACCTCTCCAGCTCCCTGGTGCCATTCCAGGTACAGGTGTCCTGCAGAAGCTCTGCTCCACACTGGTGAGCTCCTTCCATGCCCTGAGGAAATGCTCTTCCCCAGCAGAGAGCCACCCATGTGTTGCCACAGTTTCATGGAGAAGGGAAGTTTTCCACCCAGCTGGGCAATCCCAGAGTTTGTGCATCAGGACAAACCAAACTGGGCTCCATCCACTCCCAGCAAGGGCAGCATGGAGACAACTTCCCTCTTGCCAATGGGAAAGGTTTTCAATTAGACAGAAAGAAGAGGTGTTTGAAGGGAATCAATACATCTGTAGCATAAAGCATACCCACAGCAGGAAAGTGCAGCAGTATCTTTATTTCCAGCCTGGTGGATTATCCTCTCTACAGACCTGAGGGAAAGCAGGGCTGCTACAGGAACACCAGTGTGCGACGCGGGCACCGTGCCCCTTGTCGGTGCAGCTGTGGCAGCAGATGTAACTGCTGGCACAGGAACTATTCCTCCCTCAGACAAACAAGCTAAAGTGTTAAAATGTTGTTATAATCACAAACCACGTTAGTTACACAAGTCTAGCTGAGCTACTGTGGCAGCAATGACACCACTGGTGTGTGATGGAGAGCTCAGCTTCAGCTGAAACCTTCAGAGCAAACCCTCCGTTGAGAAGCTCCTTAGCAACACAAATACCTTTCCTTAAAATAAAAGTGTTTCTAGTAGTGATATTTGGACAGGACCCAAATAATTATCCTTATCCAAAAATGTCTCTGTTTATCAAAGTAGAAATGAAGATAAGCTGGGAAAGCTGGGGGTGTTCACCTGGAGAAGACTCCGGAGAGACCTCAGAGCCCCTTTCAGGGCCTAAAGGGGCTCCAGGAGAGCTGGAGAGGGACTGGGGACAAGGGATGGAGGGACAGGACACAGGGAATGGCTTCTACTGCCAGAGGGCAGGGCTGGATGGGATATTGGGCAGGGATTGTTCCCTGGCAGGGTGGGCAGGCCCTGGCACAGGGTGCCCAGAGCAGCTGGGGCTGCCCCTGGATCCCTGGCAGTGCCCAAGGGGATTGGAGCAGCCTGGGACAGTGGAAGGTGTCCCTGCCCATGGCAGGGGTGGAACAAGTGCAGTTTGAGGTCCCTTCCAACCCAAAGCATTCTGAGATCCCATGAATGTCACCACCAGACCAACCAGTGACCAACGTTTCTCTGTTGGGGCCGCTCTGCCCCCGCTGGAGCCGGCACTGGGGCGTTCTGTGCCAAGGATGCAGCATCAGCCTCGTGCTCCTCACCTGGGGTAATTTGTCTCAATCAGCCACAGCAGAGAAAAATAAAGATCTGAAGGAAGAACACCACAATCTATCCAAACTACAGGAGAAGATACCTGGCAAGAACTTGAGGTAATGAACTTGGAGACTGATACTTGGATTGGTATGTGGAGATTGGCAGGGGGCTGGAATTGGATGAGATTTAAGGTCCCTCCCAGCCCAAACCAGTCTGGGATTCTGTGAAATTGTTCTTCTCTCCCATCTCAGTTTGCTCATCACTCAGAACATGCTGCCTTCTGATCTGACTAAAGGCTTCCAACTTGGTGCCTATTATTAGCTGCTTAAACCAGTTTTTGGTGATTCAGACAACTGTTCATGGCAGTGTAACTGTAATTGTCAGTACACTGTGCTCTTCACAAAGACGACAAAACAGTGTCAGTAATGAGATCCACACAGATTTCAGGCACCTCCTTGATGACATGACATGACTAATAATCCAATATTGCTAATGACTAAGATGATGAAAATCCAGACATGCATCAAGGCTTTTAGTTAAATATCAAGAATTAAAACGTTTATGCCACATCTATAAAAAACTTTACCCAAAAAGCCACTTAAAGATGCTGTTGGAATTAAGACTTAAATATCTGGAAAATAAAAGGACTCTATTGCTTTTCAGCTACCTCTGAAGACATCATGACAACACCACCTAAACCCAACTGTTTCACACCTCCTGACCTCTTTTACACATTTCCCTTTCTGCCAAAGCTTCTATTTCCAAAGGAAAAAGGAACAGAATAAACACAGGGCAGTTTCCAGTGAAATAAAAAGTACATTAATATTTTCCAAACCCCAAATTCATTCACCTCTAAATTCTACCCTCTCCACATATGCCTTGGCCCAGGTGTGCACAGGGGAAGCCCTTCCCAGTCCCACAGCAAGGTGACTGCCCCTGTGGCTGAGGTGTGCCAGAAATGCCTCTCCTCCACTCAGCAGCAAACCATGAGGATTTCCAAAGAGAAAAATTGTCTCCAGAAGCCCAATTGCTACCCAGATTTGTGAGGATTCAATCCCTTCATCTCTTTCATCAGTTTCACTGTCATGGCCCTGCTTATCCATGTGCACTTACAATGAAATCTGGACAGAAAGATTACCCTGAAGTCTCTTATTCCTCTTCCAAAATAATTTTTAAACTCTACCAGCATCCTACAGGGCCTTTCATACATTATTTGGTGTAGCATTAGAAGACTGGCCTCAAAAAATAACCTTACAAGAACAGAAGTTATCCTATTAAAAGGTTACTTGCCTTTACTTATGTATGATGTATTAAATTTGTATATCCAGTTTTGTTGAAAAATGTAGGAACATTTTTCTGCTGAGGCTTTCCTGCTTTCCTGATTATGAATGTAAGGAAAGCATGTTCTACGAGGAGAATTTAATTTATTTATGAATTAGTTGACTAATAAAATGAACTTACAAGGAAAGTGCATCGGCTGTTGAAGAGTGTCAGACTTTAGAGGGCACATTAGAGTTACACTGGTCATTTATTGGAGACATTAGTTCTAAATTGCTGCCAAGGCTATCTATAGACAAATTACAGAAAACGTGCTTGTGCTTTGGAAGAGACATTTTGCTCATTTTGGTCTCCATTTTAAATGGGAAATAACCCTGTCTCTCTTCTCCAGACCACAGTGCAAGGACATTTCCCTTGTAATACAAAATTACTTTAAAAATAAAAGCAATAAAAGACAAACCTGAGTTGGCAGATATTTTTCCCTCTGTAAATGAGAGTACTGGAAAAATAGGTGCTGAGGTACTGTGGTAATGACCCTAGTCTGGAAAATGCTGGGTTTTGAGATTTAATGAAATTCAGGAAAACACTCCAAGTCTGTATCTGAGTTGGGTGTTTGTCTTGTTCCCCAGGAGCCTCATCCCTGCCTGGCAGCACCCAGGGATCCCCAGCACCCCTGTGCTGGCAGGCAGGAGGGGAGGGCACTGCAAGAATGAGCAAAGCCACCTCCAAAGAGGTTTGGAAAAGTCTGTGGGAACCCTGGAAATCAGGTGGCTGATAGACACAAAGGATAATCTTGTCAGAGCAGATTAACTTCTGGATCTGCTGGATTCTTCCATGCCATGCTCTGTGTGCAATAAATGGTACATGGCCATGCCCAGGTAAGGGACAATGGGCAGGGGACAGCCAAGCCTCAGCTTTTCAAGACCTTTATGATGCCTCCAGTGCAAAATCCAGTTTTTATTTTAAATCCAAGCTATGTTTTATCCACTTCACATTTTTAAAAAGACTTTCACATGTAAAAAACCTGCAGCTGTTAAGACTCTCTGAAGAACATACAGGCTGCAAGGGCTGAGCAAATCAGGATAATTGCAGGAAAAATGTAGCAAGTGTGCAAGGCTTCAGGCTTTGGGAGAGGGGTATTTTTAGATTTTAGACTGAAGAATGACTCCAGGACATCGGGCTAGACAGTGAGGGCAACAGAAGGGGGAAATGTCAGAGCAAGAGGCTACAGAAAGCTTATGGAGCTGCAAGTGCCCAAATGTGATTCTTTCCAAGCAAATAAATTTGCCGTCTGCATCTGTTCATGGGTTTCACTGAAAATGAGAAAATCATCACTCCATATGCAAGATGCAACCCAGTGCATTAAAAAAAGGCACAGAGCAGTCTCTTCAGATAAATTAAAGCAATTAGAAAAAAAATAATCAATGCTTATGAAACACCATTGAGAGCTTTTGCCTCCTTGGTCTTACCAATATTTCTCTTGGTAAGAAGAAGACTTATAAATAAAATTTACGGTGAGATAAACATTTGACACAGGGGTAGTGGGTTCTTACCAGAGGAAGAAGAGATCATTTGTTCTTTTTAAGGAATTACAAATTCCAAATATATTCTCCAAATTATTCTTCAACAAGCAAACTGGAGGATTTTAATCTGGACTCTTGTCCTTATTTACCTTTTACTTCCTAATTTCTTAACATCTGAAAAACTTTTCCATTAAAACTACACGGAGTTACACTGTGTCACAATGTAACCAGTGACAAATTGACAAGCTAATTTTTCCTTTTCTAAAGCATTCAACAGCGTAGCAAAGGTTTCTCCTTAACATGTCTGGCTTTTTCCCTTTGCAGGAGCATCCCCAGGGAGCAGCACAAAGGCAGCTCAGCACAAACCTCTCTCCAAGGCTGGGAGGGACAAAGGGCCAGCGTGGTGCTCCGTGCCATTGCTGGGGACAGGCAGCAGAACAGCCAAGGGTGCCAGTGCCAAGCTCTCCTTCCTCCAGAGCAAAGTCAGCTTGGAGAGCCAAGGCTACCTCACCCAGTGGGAAAAAAACACTGGAATGGAATTAGCAGTTCACAGTCTGCAAATTGGGAAAACTTCCACAGTTTACAAGTGAATTTAACTTTTTGTTAGGCTGGTTCCCCAAATGCTGTCCTTTCTGTTATTCTTGTGTGTTACATTGAAATTGGCCTCTCAATTCCTGAATTAAACTCTTTTAACCAAATCCAGCCAGAGTTAATGGTCTGTTAGCATAGAGCAATTTTGAAAGCTATCTTTGAAACGTATTATTCAACTGAGACAAGGCTCATTCTACTCTTTTACTGTTACTCAGTTTTCAAAAGGCTGGATAAAAGGGTGAGGATTTTACTACGTGGGAAACAAATTAGATGGGAGCCCTTTGGGATGCTCTCAGTACGGGTTCTCTAGAAGACACAGACCCAGCAGGCAAATCAGCTTTTTGTAGTTATTGCACCTTTCGGTCAAATTTGGCTGCCTGGACGTTAGGAACCACAAAGCAGACAGTGCTGTGCTGCCAAGAAGGGAACATTTCAAAACGTAATTACCCCAATCATGTGCTTGCATCTCTTTATGGGTACTTGGAAGGGCCATAAACAGCTCTGCACTGCAGGAGCAAGAACTCCCTGTGCTAAGCCAGGGCAGAACCAGCACTGCCACTCCTGTCCAGCCAACACCTGACACAGTTTAATATGAAAAGCAAAATAAAGTAAATCTCTCTCATTATCTATCTCTCAGGGGCTGGTTCACTGACTCCCCTGGCTCACAGACATGGATGGGAGCATCAACCCAAGGTGCAAACCCTCCCAGCAACCCAGTGGGGCTGTGCTGAGCTGCCAGGGCAGAACAGGATCTCCCGCAGGTTTCCTGCCCTCACTCAGCACCAAAGGGAAGGAAGGGAGGGAAGGACACGCTCCCCTCTACACCCAAACCACAGGAGCCTGTCTGTCAGCACAGCTCCACTTGGTGCTGCAGCTCTTTGGGCACATCTGATGTCCTGAGTTGCCCACAGCACTTGTGAGAGCAGTTCTGATAAACGCCCTGCACACCCATCTCCCCTGAAAGCAGGTGGGAGCAATCACCGTCCATCTCATCAGGGCTCTGCTCCTACACATCCTTTTGTTGTTTCTCCTGAGTTTCCTGCCCAGGAGCAGAATCATGAGGGAACTGGCAAACATCCTTCTCCATTCTGGCAAAGAGGCACAAGACATTTTGAGTGTAACCCACCCAAACCCATGTTCCTGCACAGTGAATCTGACTCCTGGTGTGACCCCAGTGGCTCCCCTGGCCCTTGGGACAAGGGCTCTGCAGGAGCACCATTCCCTCCTGTCCAAGCTAAGTGTATATATTAATCCATCTCCATTCAGGGAAGAGGTTTATAAACCATCTACATCATGCTACTCTACAACTACAGTTACATTTCAGACAGCAAAAGCAATAACCAAGCCTTCAAAAAGCTGTTGCAGCAGCATATCATTTTAACAGAACCTTTTGATGTCAGTCAAAAATATTGCTGAATGTCTACTTTCAGGGGAATAGTCCTTGGAAGACAAGAGTCTGGCTGTATGGAGACTCTGGAAAACTCCTCTGCAGCCTGGCATTTGCACACCAGGTAGGGCCAGTGCCAGTGAGGATGGAACTGTGGCTGCTCTGGTGGGACACGGCTCCTGAGGGGACAGGGAGAAAGGGCTCACCTGGCAAGGGCTGGGGAGAAGCTCAGGGACAGAGCAGCACCATTATTCCTTCCTAATTATGCCAATAAATTCCACACATCTGCTGAGGAGGTAGCAGAACTCTGGCAGAACAGGCACTGCTATTGTTACACTACTCAGCTTCTCCTGTAAACAAGCTCTAAAAATAATTTTCTAGATAAATCAGGCTTGCAACATGAAGAAGGGAGGCTTTAGACCAAACCCACTTCAAAGTGTTCCCAAGGCTGTATCCTGCTGCCAAGGCAGGGCACAGCAGCACTGCCTTCCTTCCACATGCTGCTTTGCAGAACAACGTCAGTTACTTAAAATTTAGATTAGAATAACTTTGCAGCTCTAGGAGGACAGCATTGATGCTGAAACATGACAAGCTAAAAGAGAAAAATGGATACCTTCAAGGAATTAAAGTATTTTCTTTGCTTAGACAGCAGCTTTAAAGAGCTGGACAAATTTCATGCACCCTGGACTTTGGGGGAGTTGCAAAGTGAACTCAGAACCCTACGAAAAAGACATTGTGCAAGTCAGAAGCTACTTCTACTGATGTCTGATCAGCTTTACTCTTGAGCAATTTAAACCTCCCCAGCTGTGTGAGTATTCCCCACAAGCCTTGGAGACACATGGACTCCGCTATCAAACACAGAGACACCAAGAGAGCAGAACCACACGAGGCAGCCTGGGACTGTTCCGGGGGAGCTGCTGAGGTTTAGCACAACCAGCCAGAGCCTCAAAGCACAGAACAGCACAGGAGGAGTTTCTGAAGCTTATTCCTAGTGGCATGTTTCCTCAGCAATACCTGTAGCTGTTTGCTCCTTGCCATTGAGCAGCAGCAGGCACAGACCTCTCACACCAAGGCGGTGGCAAAGGGCCGAGAATGCCAAGGTGGATCCATGACCAGGGGCAGGCTCTGCTGCTCTCCCTGCAGACACATCACCCATGGAAATCTGCTTCCCTCAGCAGGGCACAACGACCCTGAAAGCAACTCCCTGACAGGAGGGACAGCCAGGTGAGGCTCAGTCTCTTCTCCCAGGTAATGAAGAACGGCCTCAGCTGGGCCAGGGGAGGCTCAGGGTGGACAGCAGCAGGAATTTCCCCATGGAAAGGGAGCTCAGGGATTGGAACTGCCCAGGGAGGTTTGCAGTGCCCATCCCTGGAGGTGTCCCAGGAAGGGCTGGAGGTGGCACTGAGTGCTCTGGGCTGGGGACAGGGTGGGGATGGGACACAGCTGGGACTCCATGGGCTGGGAGGGATTTTCCAACCTCAGTGAGCCTGGAATTGCAGTTAGGACAGGCTGGTCCCAGTTAACCTGGTTTTCCCACCAGTCCCAGCTCTGCAGTCCCACCAGCTGGAGAGCTTTGGGTTCTCTCTGCAGAGGGGTGGCAGGGATCAGTTGTGTTGTCACTGCAAGTGCTCTCTTTGCCTTTGCACACACATGAGCAGCCCTGCATTCTGAAAGCCTTCACACAAAAGGCCTGTTTATATTCAGTGAGATTTTACTGGAAGGAAAAACCCTCCAGGCTTCAAAGCAATGGGTCAAACTGTCCAGCAGGACAATCGTGCCCTGGTCTCCCTTACTCCAAACAACCACGACCAAGTAACAAAACCTTTATCGTATACTCACATGGTAATATCCACAACTACACGGGTTATTTAACAGCTCCTTTTGATAAGCTTACATTTTCAATTATTTAAATATTAAATCGTGTTTAAATTTGTTCAAATAAAATTTTAAAAGGAAATTAAATACCGAATTTGCTTTCTGCTTCAACAGAATTTAAAAACCTGTTTTGCCTAGTCTTGCCTTAATTTAACTAGCAACAATTAAATTTTAATTTGTACCATCTTACCTCAATCAATTTGTTGGCATGTTCACGGAAAACCTGGGCATATTCTTTAACTTCTTTTTCATTCCCATTCTTGGCAGCTTCAATCAATACTAAAAGAGGAACATTTGTTTCCAGAAAAGAGTCTGAAACATGGTCCATAACAGCTTTGCGGAGCTAAAATAAAAATAAAAGAATCAGTTATTCTTCAGTAGTGTTCCACTGCTGTTTCCCTCTCACTGTATTAGTACGTAAAGATTAAACTACTTTTGTCATTGATCCTTTTTCCTTTGTGTGACCAAGGTTTTCCCTGCACTAAGTCTTGTCTACACACTTTTTTGCTTCAATTTAAATTAAATCTCCTTAAAAAATGGATTAGTTATAGAAGTGCAAGTCACCAGTTTGGCCACAAATATTGATTTAGCAGCTCATATTGGTTTTGTCTGAGTAAATTTGCTGCTTTCCCTCAGCTGATTAAACAACACACTGATTTAACTTTTTTATTTTTCTGCTAGAATAAAAACATTTTTCAACAAACCTGATCCATATTCTCGCTTACTCGAAAATGGGAATTTATTGCTTTAAAACCAAACAGAGAAAAGACTGATGCTACATAAATACAGTTCTCAAATAAAATAGGTTGAGATGAACACCACCAGAATTATAAAATATCACTGATTATCTTCAAAGTCTATCAAGTGAAAGTTGTTCTTTGGGTTTGGGTTTTTTAATCTCTCTTGCCATGAGGATGATTAAGTCTCCAACATCTGTATCACACAGCTAACAGCAAATTAACAAGGAATTACATTCCCACCCTGTGCTTCCCACTGGAAGCTTCTGGCTTTTAATTCACTGCAGACAGGCCAGCAGAGCCAGTGCCCAGTAGGAAAAATCCCCCAGCGTGCAGCAAAGCACTGGAGTCTCAGGCAGCAGCACCTGTGAGCATTGCTCACCTGTCTGCGCAGGTCTCTGGTCTTCTTGGTCATCTTGTCAATGGCAGAGTTCAGGGCATCGCTTCTCTCCTTGCGGCCAGCCTGAAAAACAGCAGCCAAAGAGGTGAACAGCTATTCAGGGTCTCAAAGTTAAGCCAGTTGTTATTCATTTCAAGTATATGGTAAGCTGCTTTTCCTATCTGTTAGGTTTGTGATTCTGCAGACTGGCACTAGAGTCTCCACCTCCCTGATAAGGCAGTCACTGCTCCCTCCACACCCCACCCCAGGGATCACACACCACTGCTCCTGAGCATGCAGGCAAAAGCCCAGAATCAAAAGTCAAATCTTTATAAACCATTTGTTGGGTAAGAAATTCAACATTTTGAGTGAGTCTCCAGGCCCACCCATGGGGAGCTGCCGAGGTTTGATCCAGCACGTTTTGCCTGAGCCCTGTTTTTAGAGAGGCCAAAGGGCCAGGCAGCAGGAGCAGCTTCCCCTTTCCATCACACACTGGGTCAAAAATACCCTCATTCGCATCAAATTAAGAGTCAGATAAGACAGTGGTAGTGGTCTGGTTCTGCTGGGAGTTTTTTCTCTTTAATACAGCTTATATTAGGGTTTCAAAACACACTTTATTCAACCACAATCCAATTTCTGAAGTCCTAAGCCACAATCAATATAATTATCCCATTGAGAAGAAAAACCATTTAGCAGTGCTGCAGTGAGGGTATGCCAGGTATCAATTCTCCAGGTGACAGGCTGGTGTGAAATATCTGGATGAACAGCCTTGAATCTAAAACATCTAGTCCACTTTACAGCAGAAATAAAAAATGGGGGGGAGGGAGTTGGATGTTGTAATGTCATTATACTGTAATGAATTATTGAAGATTTGTCACCATCATGATCAAGTTATTTGATTCTCATCACAAAAGGTAACTGAAAAGTGACTGGAGCTAAACCCAGAAGCTCGTGACACTGCCAGAGCCTTCAGCAGCGCCAGCACCAGCCCCTTCTTTGCTCTACATTCAAAAATCAAAGCTGAAGGCTGTAAATAAAGTGAAGATTAATGCACTGATTTACCCAACACTTTGCTGTTGCCCTGCTCGGGGATCAGACAGACAAGACTCGCTGAGCAATGCTCTGTCCCTGGCACACTGGTGGCAGCGGGCAGGGCTGGCACAGGGGGACAGTGACCCCAGAAGCTGCACCAGGCACTGCCCCAGCCACAAGCTGCTCTGAGATACCAACCTGCAGTGGCAGCTGCTTCTTCTGATGTTTCACCCCTCTTTACCCACAGCAACGTGACCATTTTAGTCAACCCACAGCACCCTCCCCACACACTGGGGGTTTTTCCCAGGAATATGTTTGGATCTAAGATATATGCTCATCTATTATGCAGAAAGCCAAACATTCAGCTGTTCCAAGAAATGCCATTTTACTTCTCCCCGGGTGCTCCCACATTACCATTTTAACAAGAAGCAGGAGCAGGGATTTGAGCCGAGGCCACCCATCAGTTCCACTTTGCTGTCCCTGGCTTCACAGCCACAACAGCCTCGGTGCACAGCACCAGATGCCTTTTGGATGAGAGGAAAACCAAGAGATGGCTTCCACTAATGGACCACTATGCAAAACACCCCAAAAAACACATTACAGCCTGAGCAGCACTGATTTCTCACTGCTGATCCGTTCCTATGAAACTACACCACATCCTAGTACAGAAAGAGCTGTAGAATCCAACTCCACTTGATTTTAGGAAGGCAGCTCTGGTTCATTTCCACCTTGCTGGAATGCAGAAGCTTGTCAAAAGCATGACCAGAATTTACTTCAGAAGGCTGCAGGATAAAGCACTCTGCTAATTTAGCTGTGATGATTTAGCACGTGGAGCACTAATTGGGATCCTTTTTTAGGGCTGAGTGGGGGCAGAGCAGGACAGACCCAGGACACCTTGATGGCTCCAGAACCCTGCTGCCACTGACATCTTAAACCATCACAGCAAAATCCAACCAAGATCCTGGAGACAACTATGTCGAGTTTTTGCCAGCTGAAGTTTCCTGAACATTTTTTCCCTGCATAATAAACACAGTGGGGCCAACCAAACCCCATTAGGACCTGGAGGAACACGTGAAGACCTGCACAGCCCGTGGCAGCACAAACCCTCCTGGGCACAGAAACACGCTGAGGATCACCCCTGACCACAGCACTGGCACTTTGGCCAGGCTCCCACACACCTCAGGAACTGCACCCATTGGTTCCACCCTACAGTTCAAAAGTTCTGATGGAACTGGGCTCCCACTCTCAAGTAATAAATCATGTTTTAAAGGCTCCAAGAGCCAGTTTAGCTTTTCTGGGTAATTTGTTCCACTAACCAATTAGCCTGACTATTAAGAGCTGGTTCTCATGTCTAGTGTGAACCTTCAGTGAGGAGCCAGCTAATGACCCAGCAGCACAAGGCAGCCCAGCCAGCAGCTCTGCTATCCATGGCACTGGGAGGACTCACAAGAGTGAAGCCCAAATATTCAGATTTCTAATAGGATTTTTAGATATTCAGCACAAAACTCTGCTGAGGGAATCACAAACCCTGCAGCTAGTGAGCAGCTAATAGATTCAGTAGATTTAATAGGGTCATGATGACCATGTCAATCATTCTGCAGTATGATATCCCAACTCTGACCAGTATCATGGATAATAAATTTAGCCACAGTGCAAATTTACTTTAAATTAAATCAGATCTTTATCAAAGAGGATAAAGTTGATGTTAAAAATTGCTCATTTCCCTCACCCCCTTCACCTCTGCTCTTCCCCCACCATTGCTGCCCTGCTTGCAGAGCACCACAAACATTCCCTGTCACACTCCTGCAGTCCCAGCTCACACCACCATCCCCAGCAGGGCTTGTTTTAATGCTCAAAGCAAAGAAAGGGGATTTGTACACAGGGAGGGGAGCAGAATCACCATTTCTGTCACAAAGTCCTCCTGCTGTAGGTGTGCCATCTGTATTCAGACATGCAGAAGACAGACCCAAGCTTCTCCTATAGCTATGGAGGTTAAAATCGAATCCCAACTGATTCATAAAGGTACAGGAGCACGGTGGTGGTGCTGCATTCCACCAGGATCAGCAGAGCATGTGCTGCAACCAGCTACTCAAAGACATGTTTTTGTAGCTAAATATCACAAACCTCTGCTGTTAATCTTAAAGGTTCATCATCAGTCTGGGTTAAGCCGAGCCCCCAGAGGTATTGAGGGAGACAGTGCCTCCTGCTCAGCAGCATCTGACACCATCCCTGCAGAGCCCAGCATGCCCCCTCCCCAAATCAGCACCCAGATGTGGGCCAGATGTCACATGATTGTCCCAAGTTGGTTCTGCCTCGCCACCCAGCCTAATTCCGTGTCTACCGAGGATAGCCATGCACAGCCCTCCATCACTGTGACAGCAGGGCTGCCAACAAATTCCAGACAGAGCAGGGCTGATTCAAGGCCAGGCAGTGAGCACTGAAGCGTGACCCACACGGATTCCAGCAGTTCTCACATCCCAGCTTTGCCGGTGGAGGAAGCAGGACTGTGCCCTGGTTTGCTGCAGGAAGGAGTCTCCCACAGCCAGCCCACAGCTCAGCAGAGCAAACGGGCTGTGTGGCATCACCCGGGGCTCAGCCAGAACCCCAGTGACAATAAAACTGCCTGCACTGTCCCCCTGCCCTGCACTGCCACCCCTCCCCAGGGCCAGGCTGCACTATGGAGAGGGGAAGGGTGGCTCCTGCTCTCACCCTGGTACAGGCAGGAATTACAATGTGGAACCAGTGCCAGGTGCAGAGAGCTGCCGGACAGGGAGGTGACGGCCACCACGCCGTGCCCTTTGCTCCCATGAAGACAAGGACACCCAACCTCCAGTGCCCAGCCCTCCCCCAAGGGACTCAGCAGCTGGCCTGGGCACATCTCTGGGCACATCTCTGCTGCTGGGTCACCCCGACACACCTTTGTCCCACGTGCCCCTCCCAGGGCTCAGCACTTCTGTGGCAGCAAGTCCGAGTGACGGAGCGCGCACGGTGATGCTCCAGCCACACGTCCTGCTCACCTCCTGCCTCACAGCACCAACACAACCTTCTGGCCAAAAAGCAGAATCCTCCGGTGCTCCCCGAGGTGCTGAGGCCCAGTGACAATTGCCAGCACTCGCTGCAGGCAGGGGGTGAGCTGGCAGCTGGGCAGTGCCACGCGCGGGGCTGCACGTCCCGGCTGCTGCAGCCCCACCTGCAGCTCCAGGGCTGGCACCCTCCAGGCCCCCAGCACAGCAAAGTCACGCAGCCCCCACATCTCCATCCAGTAAAATCAGCTTGTGTGTTGTTCTTAATACACTAGGAAGGCTTCCACAAGATGTCAGCCTAACTAAATGACAACGTTCGCCTCAGGGTGCAATTCTACTTTCCCAGCACATGGGTTTAGCAGGAAAACCAGTTGTGCTGCTGCTCCAGGAGTGGGGTAGGTGAGAAGCCCCCAAAAGCGTTACCTGGTCCTAGCAAGCTTATTCCTGTCATGATACACGTGAGGGTTCAGGCTGCCATAGAGCTCCTGCTGTGGCAGAAGTGCCCAGGTGCCATCAGACATGGTTTTTCATGCCAGGCAATGAGTTTTCAGGCTCAGAAGAAATCCATTTGCATGAGTTTTCTGGGGGTTTATTCCCAGCCTGTTGCACCTTGACACCCCAGGCAGCTCCCAAGGAACAATGTGAATGTTACTGCAGTGCTCCAGACTTCAGAGACTGAGATGCACACTTGTGGTAATAACTGTTATTTCACAGCAAGTGCACATAAAAACATGTTTTGCTAAGAAAAGCACCCATAAAGTTCGCGTTAACAGTTTCCTAAACAGGAAACTCGCTGGCAAGGTGCTAAATAGCCCTTGTTTGGTTAAGGGCCAAAGAATGGAGAGCCTCAGAAAAGGAGCAACTCACCGTGTTTGAACATTAACTCTTAACTCTGTGCCAAATTATACAATCTTAACGTGGGAGGAACCTACCAGCAGATATTGATGCAAAAAAGCAGAACGTTTCCAACGATTCCTAATTTCAGTCTCCTGGTAAGAGGGAAAGAGGCAGCACTGGGGAGGGCTAACAGTTGACCTCAAATGATACCCTTTGGAATGCTGTTGTTAAAAGTTATGGTACAATATTGAAATGTTGTTAGAATTCCAAGCACCAGCTTGGATCAGGGTGCTGCACAGAGCTGCTCCAAGAACCCTGTGCAGGTGCCGCAGAGCCGCGGTTCCGCCGGACAGCTGGAGCCGAGCCTGAGCTCCTCGTACACTGAACGGTAAACAGGAAGAATCCTTTTAAATAGGTTTCTGTAATTTCTCTGCATGTATTTCTTCCACACTAGAGAAAATGTGAAAACATTTACTATGGCAGAGCAATTTAAGAAATTTATCTAACATTTCCTAATTTGCTTAATTATTAAAGACAGTTACTCTCCTGATGGGTTCAGGGCAGGGTTTATTTGTTGTGCTTTATCTTTTTTTGAGGTTTTTGAGATTTTATTCCTGTGTGTTCACCTTCACCATCCATTTACTTTCCACTCAGTGCTCCCTTGAGTCTGCCCATCCCAGAAAGGAAGCACCAGAGGCAGTGTCACCATTCCACCACAGGACAGCCAAGGGAGAAGCAGGAAGAGAACAGCAGGTCTTGGTTTAAGCAAGGACCTCCAAGAAACCAAAGCAAGGAACCAACACTTAATAACAAAAGTAAATACCATTTATTTTAAACCCTTCTTTTGACACAATTCATCTTGCTCCATCATCATGGGAAATTTGTTATTCTCAGCTCATTCCAGATCTTGGAGGTCAGAGGTGATACCTTGCTGCTATGCAGAAAACATTTTCAAGTGCCTCCTCTACATTATTGCTTTATATCTCAAAGTGAAAATAAAAAAAAAGCTTATCCAGGTTGCCTGGAGCAGGAAACCAGCATCCCCCTGCTGCACCCACCATCGAGCTACGACCAGAGCAGCGGCTACAAAGGCTCCATCTGCACACACATCCTAAAAACATATAAAAACGTCAATTGAAGCTGCTCATTTACCTTTCAGTACCATCTGTCCCAGAGGAGAGGCTGCTCTGAATAACGGGGCAATGAACCTTTAAAACAAGCCAACAGCCCTACGAGCCCACTGCCCTCCTCCTGGCTGTGTGTGCAGGCTGTGCTGGGCAGGGGCGCAGCTCTGCAGCCCCAAACCCACAGGGAACTGTTACAAGGCCAGCCTGCAGCCAGGGGCTCCTGGAGGTGGTGTCCCCGCTCCGAGGGGACACAGGCAGCGGGACATTGGCGGTGACTACCAGGAAGCCCTCGCACGGCTCCGAGCCCCGACTGGAAATGCCAATCTCACCATTTCCTCCCTGCACTCCAGTGCCCAGCAAAAAGCAAGTACAAAAGCCACCGTTTGAGAGGAGAAAAGAGATTTTCTAGTTTCATAACCACACACTGTCAAGCTGGATTCCAATTAAATTTTTCCCGTGCCCTAACACAAGCTTTGCTTTTTCCAGAAATTTCTCTTGGCTTGAAGTGCTCGTTCCCGTGCCCTGCTCCCGGGCTGTACTTCCTGACACTCCAGCTCCAGCTCCAGCTCTGCTCTCTGCACTTCTGCAGGGACCACAGTCGCACACAGCTGTCACACGGAGCTCTGAGCTGCCCAATCCCTCTCTCTCCACCAACGCCGGTGCTGACCGGCATCCTCTATTCAAACTCTGCGCATTCTGCATCTAAAAGTTCCTCTCATGCAGGGAGATTTAGCAGAAAAGCGAGAGCAGGCAGCACTCGGGCACTTCCAGCCGTGGCTCTGCGCTGCTTTTAACCCCAGCCGAGCAGAGGCGGCGCAGATGTGGGGGGAGCAGGGTGCTGCGCGTCCCTCCTGCTCCTTCTGCCGCGGGGACCAAGGACTCCTGCCGCTGGATTTTTCCCCCTCTATCAGTGGTCTTTAACACCATCACAGCATGCAGCACAATGCTTTAAAACAGCAAAGCTTCTGGAAAACCCAAACAAAAGGAACGTCACCAGGTGACGTCAGCCTATATAGAGCCCTGTGTGGTCGCAGCGCATAAGCAAATCCATTCTTGTACCGCTTCCCTGAAAAGCTTTTCAGTAAATGCACTCATGCTACTACAGGAGCTTCTCTCAGCAATAAGCCACCCATCTGCCATCAACAAGTTAGGACTAAAGGAAGCCACAGCTGCGGAAAAGGAAAACGTGAGCTTCAATTAACCAGCTGAGCAGCCACGGAGGACGAAAACTTGTATTAAGATTTAAAAATTGCAGACCTGTCAGCGGAGATCAAGGCAGCAATTTCAAAAGGAATATTCCAAGAGAGCATCGTGGATTTTGCACTAATATCAAAGGACACTAAACCCAGTCAATTATTCAAGGCTGTCTTACATTAGAGCCTTTCACAGACTCACGGCGTTGAGTCTCAAACTACGACTGAATGCACCCTCCAATGTACTCAAAAGAATGGGTAAGTTCCTGCGTTTCTCTGTTCCTTGTATAATGAATGACAGCTCTGCTTTAAAGGAGCATTTAAGATGCTAAAGCTGATTGCTCTGCACTGAACCTTAAGAAAAAAAAATGTTTTCCGATAGTGCCAGTGTAACCCTCCGTAATCGAGATAAAACCTCCTCCTAAGTGTAATGTCCAAGTATTCGGTTTGTCGTAGTAAGTTGTTTCTTGCATTTAGAATTAGCTTGTTGGAAATGCATGGCAATGTTATCTGCAGTGAAATCTTCCACCGTGATGTTCCAAGTGTACTGATAAGGCTATCCTATCTTGTTGTTTTCCTAAATTATATTCTGCAGGCTTACATTTCAAGTGGCCATTAGGGGCTCGTATGCTGGCAGCACTATATGCAATGAGTATGGTTTTAAAAATGCTGCCTGCCTTGGGCATGGCTTGTCCACCAAAATGTCGCTGTGAGAAGCTGCTCTTTTACTGTGACTCTCAGGGGTTTCACTCAGTGCCAAACACCACTGAAAAGGGCTCGCTAGGTTTGTCACTGAGGCACAATTTTATTTCTGAACTTGAAAGGGATCAATTTGCAAGCTTCAGTCAACTTACTTGGCTTCACTTAGATCATAATCAAATTGCAACAGTCAGAGAAGATTCTTTTCAAGGACTGTATAAACTTAAGGAATTAGTCTTAAGTTCCAACAAAATCTTTCATTTGCCAAACACAACTTTTAGCCAGCTGCTTAACCTGCAGAATTTGGACCTCTCTTTTAATCAGTTATCCTCTCTGCACCCCGAGCTCTTCTACGGCCTTCGCAAGCTACAGACCTTGCACTTGCGATCCAACTCCCTGCGGACCATCCCGGTCCGCCTGTTCTGGGACTGTCGTAGCCTGGAATTCCTGGATTTGAGCACAAACCGCTTGCGAAGTTTGGCTCGCAATGGATTTGCGGGATTAATCAAGCTGAGGGAGCTTCACCTAGAGCACAACCAGCTGACAAAGATTAATTTTGCTCACTTCCTCCGGCTGAGCAGCCTGCACACGCTCTTCTTGCAGTGGAACAAAATTAGCAACTTGACATGTGGGATGGAGTGGACCTGGGGCACCTTAGCAAAGCTTGATTTGACTGGAAATGAAATCAAAGCCATCGACCTCACCGTCTTTGAAACTATGCCTAACCTTAAAACCCTCCTCATGGATAACAACAAGCTCACCACTCTGGATTCCAAGATCCTGAGCTCGCTGACATCCCTCACCACCGTGGGCCTCTCCGGCAATCTGTGGGAATGCAGCCCAAAGATCTGCTCCTTGGCCACATGGTTGAGTGGCTTCCAAGGTCGGTGGGAGCACTCCATCCTCTGCCACAGCCCCGACCACACCCAGGGAGAGGATATTCTGGATGCAGTGTATGGTTTTCAGCTTTGCTGGAATTTATCGACTGTGGTTACCCCCGTGGCTACGACGTCGTACACAGCTCCAACTACCGAGTACACGAAAAGAATAAGCTCTTCTCATTTCCATGTGGGAGACAAAGAGATTCCAACTACGGCAGGCATGGTCGTTACCACCGAAGAACAGTTCCCCGAGCCAAACAATGCCATCTTCACTCAGAGGGTAATTACAGGAACAATGGCTTTATTGTTTTCTTTCTTTTTTATCATTTTTATAGTGTTCATCTCCAGGAAGTGCTGCCCTCCCACACTAAGAAGAATTAGGCAGTGCTCAATGATTCAAAACCACAGGCAGCTCCGATCCCAAACGAGGCTGCATATGGCCAACATGTCAGACCAAGGACCCTATAACGAGTATGAACCCACCCACGAAGGACCCTTCATCATCATCAATGGCTACGGACAGTGCAAGTGCCAGCAGCTGCCCTACAAAGAATGTGAAGTATAATACCTACAGCCCATCACAAAGTAAATCAGATAAGTAACCTACTTTAAAATTGTAGGGACCTACATCAGATTCTAATTTTTACAAATGTTGACATAAAGCCTAATTTTCCAAGCTACTTAATGGAAACATTGTTTATGGAGTGGTGCAGTATTTTTAAGTTTTTTAAAAAATAAATCCATAATATTTTCAGTGTTAAAGAAGCAATGATTACATTAAACTTGCACTCCTAATGTTTAAAAGTCAAAAGAGATGCTCACCTCAAACTATGTAAAATGTTTCATGTTATGTAATTATATGACTGTGTGTAAACATTTATACCCGAGTCTCCATATTCTACTTTTTCTACTGCAAACAGTCCGAGGGGAAGGATACTGGATATCTGTGCAGGGATCTGTTTGTTCCACTGCAGCTGGAGGATCCCAAACACTGCAGCTGGCTCCGGGCACTTTAAGGGCAGCCAGGGAGGAAGATTTTCCTCCTCTGAGCATTTCACTCCAGTAAGAGAAGGGAGGGAAAACAAAAAGGAAAAATGAAAAATAGCAACAAAGATCCAGGTGGGAATTTCAGTGTGTTGGGGTGAATTTATTTGAAATAGTTTTGCTCTGTGCACGTTCACGGCTCGGCTCGCTGAAAGGGACGGAAAGGAGCAGCTCACACAGGCACACACACATGGGCACACACAGGGGCAGGGTGGGCACACACAGGGGCAGGGTGGGCACACACAGAGCCCTAGATAAGTCAGGCACACACATGGGCAAGACACACACAGCCCCAGGCAGGATGGGCACACACACACAGAGCCCTGGACAAGCTGGGCACACACACCCAGGAGCAGGATGGACACAGACAGGAGCAGGATAGGTACACACACCCAGGAACAGGATAGGCACACACCCAGGAGCAGGATGAGCAGGATGGACACCCACATACACACACAGGAGCAGGATGGACACACAGCCCCAGGCAGGATGGACACACACCAGAGCAGGACGGACACATACATGAGCATACACACACAGTCCCAGGTAGGATAGCCACACACACACAAGAGCAGGATGAGCAGGATGGACACACAGCCCGGGGCAGGATGCACACACAGCCCCAGGCAGGATGGACACACAGCCCCAGGCAGGATGGACACACGCTCCCCCAGGAACAGGACAGCTCTCCATGTGCCCCCAAATTGGCAGTGCAGCTTCTTTAGGGAGGCTCAGCACACCGGGATCGATTGGAAATATTTATTAAGTACATTCAGTCCTCGGCTCCTTGGTTTCACTTGATGATGCTTTTCATGAATTCAGGCTAATTACTTAATGACGATGAACAAACAGCATTTCAACACCTTTTCATGTGTAAATACCCTTAATGCAAGGTTCTCTTAATTAAAAGCAAATATCAACAGGGAGGTTATGGAGAAGAGGGAAGGAAGAAAGGAAGGAAGAAGCCTCTCTTTGTCCCCCTGCTGCCCCCCCAGCTGAGGCTTCCTCTCGCTGGGAAGCTATTTTCATGCACTAACTCCACTGGTTTCTCTGGAGACAGAATTAGCCCCTGTAATATAAGCTCTCACTTGTCCTCCTCTTCCAGAATTCAAGATAAAAAAAGACCCCTTCTGATAAGTTAGGAGAATATGATTAGTTAATAGAATAGTTCACTGAAAAATGTTTTGTTTCTTACTTGACATGGGACAGAATCTAAACTAGTATGACTTTTTAAAAAATCATATATAAATATATATATACACACACACCCCTCATTCTAAGGGGTAATTTGGTTTCTTTAGCCAGAAGTACCATATTGCTATTTATACTCTATTATGGAATTATATGTAAATATTTGCAGATCTATGCAGTGATGGTGGTACTCAGATGCCACAATGGTGGGGGGTGGGGGGGTCTGCAAAGGATTACATTATTTTTAAGTCAACTGCTCAAATATTGTAAACATTCTAACCAAAGCTAAAAGATTCAGAGGGATGGAGAATTATTTTATATATATATACATGTATGTATAACTAAAAAATGTGTTGTGTCCAATGCTGCAGTGTTAAACAATTACCAGCACACCCCAATGAAGAAACAAAATTCCTCACAGTGTTGCCATACCTTGACCAAATCCATAATTACAGTATGCTAATTGTGATGTACTAAACTATCCTACAAACTTCTTAAGCAGAAAAACCACTGCATAAAAATCTGTTTGCTATTTCACTCTGCTTTTCTCTCTGTATTACCACTTAGTGAGGTATTTAGGGTGCAATTATACAGCAGTTTGATGTTTTCTTGTGAGATGAATTCGTCCAAGGCAATTATAGCAAAATAAGTAACTTCTGTTAAGATTTAACATAAAGGTTTTTCAATTGCTGGTTTTGAAGATATTAATTTGCATCATTTTACTTCTACATACAGTGCCCTTATTATAAAACCAATATTTTGTTTACTTCCCTTGACTCTGTACTTTAATGGAAGAGATCCAGTGAAGCCTAATGGATTTCCATAGAGATATCTTTGAACTCTCGTTACTGTTAACACTAAGATGAGTCCATTTACACCTGTTCTGGGAAATTAATTACTGCTTTTAACTGACTACAAAAAATCCTGCAGGGTAGGGGACAAAGAGCAGATATTCTGGATGATTAAATCCCATGTGAGGCAGAAGGCCAGAGCTAGGCTGAGAAATACAGACTCATACTGGTCCCCAGGGGTATTTAGCTGACTGCAGGAAGATTTGTTTTGCCCCTCCCCATAGCTAAGCTCTCCCAAGGCCCAGGAGGCTGCTCTAGGGGCAGGTGAGAGGGCACAGAGTGGGCATCACTGTCTGTGCATCTCCCTCACCCTGCACTGCCTGGCACAGGCCAGCTCTGGGAGCCTGGGGAAAGGCACTTGGGGACAACTTCCACCCACAGCTGCAGGGTGCCAGCACAGACAGAGTTACCACTGAGCTCCTTAACCACCCTGGCAGCCAAATAACCTGGCTGTGCTGCCATCCCCCATCAGATGTCCCCACTGAACTCTGATGGTCCCAGCTGCACCTGCAGGAAGCAATCCCACCTGGTCCTGCAGAAGCCCTGCAGAAACCCTGCCTGCCTGACAGGCCAAGGGCTACCACCTCAGTCTTCCACATGGCAACAAGTGGCTGCTTGATGAGGAGCTGAGGTTCCTCCAGGGGAGGTGCTTTCCCAACAGCCCAGCTCCATCCCACTCCATCTTTATGAGCTTTTCATGGCACCCAAGAAGAGCAAAGACAGACACTCCAGCAATGCTGGAATTAACCTTCTTCTCCATCCCTGCCACTCATGGCGATTTTCCAAGCACTAAGGCACTGTTCCAGCACCTCTCCAAACAAACCCACCCAGGTACCCGAGTTCTCCCTCCCAGGTTCCACTGGTCCCACAGTGCTTGGCTTGCAGGGAGCAGAGCAGGCAGAGCCCTGTACTCCACACTAACCCACAGCCAATCTCCCAAATGCCGTGCTTCACGTCTGCTATTCCCAAACCCATTTGTTGCCAGGTTCCAGGCATAAGCAAAGCCATTCAGCAAACGTTACATTTAGGGTAACAGGTATCATAAAACTCACAGAATGTCAAACAGTAGCAGTGAAGTCAACTTGAATTCCCTGTGGAGGGACAGCAAGCACCAGGCAGAGCCATCGCTCTGCACAAGGACATGGCCAGAGGCTGTTAATGTTTTTTATTTTAAAGTTACTGTCTTCCATTCACAATTGCTTGTGACTCTTCCAGGCAAGAAGGGGATTGGAATAATTGTGCTACTCAGCAGTCCCTGATTTATTTTGTTGATGGAACAAGAACCACGATGATTTGGTTTAAATTAATCGTATTTCAGTACGAGCAGTGGCTGATGACAGGAGCTTGTTATCCCTCCCTCCCCCAAATACCATCTCTGCTGCACAGCCTCGGTTTGTACAGATCCTACACTGCTTACAGGTGCTTCAACGCCTCCAGGCACAACCTCAGAGGTCTTTGGGTCTTTTAGAAACAGAATTTATTGTACTGCTCTTGTGGTCCTCATCCCATCCAAAGATCTCCTCCATCCTCGCTGATCTCCAGGCAGCTCCCCCTGCTCCCACCCTCATGTCAGTGAAATGGAAACCCAGCAGCACAAGTTCAGCTTTTGAGTCATTCTCCTGGAACAGGCTGAATTAATGCTCCCAGTTAGTCTCTCTGCATTAGATCAGTGTTTAAATGCACACAAGTAAAAATTACCCGATGAAGGGTGAAATGGGTGAGTGTTCAGTCTCCAGCTGAAGTGTTCCTCTGCACTGAGCTCCCGTTCCCTATCAGATGGAAACAAAATGAATGCTGCTCCATCTCTGCTTGGCTTTGTTTGCTTCTCCCCCAAGCAGAAATGATCCGATTTTTCAGTGATCAGCCACATGCAAATCTGAGCATCTGAGCTTCTGTCCCATTACCCCCTTACAAGATAGGGGCCTGTTGCTACCTTGTAAAATCAGAAACATCCCGTGGCTTTAAACTAGAAATCTGCACTACACACTTATTTTTAATGTGTCTAAGATAATTTCTGTACTACTTTAATGGAAATAAAGTTGATTTAATTTTGTGATCTGTGTAGCTATCAAAATCCATCTGTTCAGACCTATGAAACTTACCCAGGAGCTGAATTTCATCTTTCTTATGAAGTTTTCCATAAAAATTAAACAAGTTCAGAGGGGGATACAGTATTTCTCCTCCCCTCCCAAAGAGGAACAAGCAAGGAAACAACAGAAACCAAAGGCAGCAGCTCCTCCCTCCCCACACCTTCCTCCACTGCAAATGTCCCAGATGCTAAAATTGGTGCTGGGCTTTGCTTTTTAAGGCACCACGTTAGCAGGATGCTTAGAGATAATTTCAGAATCAGCTGGAAATTCAGCATTTCACATATTGTGTAAAAATTTTCTGAGAGGCATCTAGGGAAAGGTAGCAGAAGCTTTGGGGGGTATACTCAGGCCTCAGATGGGGTGCAACACTTGTACACCACTGTGTAAGCACCAAGAAGCTACACCTGCCATCTCCCAACCACTCCTTTGTAAAAAGCCAAACAAAACCCAGCCCATTTTCCTTTTTGCTAATGAAAACACTAGTAAGTGAACTATTCTACCAGCTTAGCAACCCAAGATTACAGAGAGTCCTAGATGTATTGTGTTTAAATGATGTTTCAAGAGCCAACTTCTGGTGGGAGGGGGCGTGAGTAATGGAGTAAAACAAGTGCAGTGTACAGAAGCATTTTGTTATTAAAATTGTGTATACTGTAAAACTGAATTTGCCTCTTTTTTCCTCCCTTTTCAAGCAGAGATGTCAAAAGCTCTTTCACAGTATGTTAAAAGCAGTCTGCAGCCACTGTCCCAAGCAGGAGAGTCAGGTTTGGGCCATTTGCCAGAGTCACAGCAAATTCCAGCCTCTTCTGCTGCACCACAGTGAGCAAAGAACAATCTCCTGTTGGACTGTGCAAAGCACAACCTCCTGT